>NW_015495979.1:5974-12633 GCF_000816755.2 Arachis ipaensis
TTTAAACTCAATAAGTAAAATAACTAGGAAGAATAAAACAACTAAGGGGACACCAAACTTAATTTCAGAAATTAAGAGAAATTTTTTTAAATAAAATAAATCAATTTTTTTTATGAAAATTTAAAGAAATAAATTAAATGAAATTAAATCAAAAATGCCTAATTTAAGAAATCAAACAACCAGAAGTTGTCAATCACAGTCAATCCCCGGCAATGGTGCCAAAAATTTGGTGCAGAATTTAAAACCCACAAACCAACCGGCAAGTGCACCGGGTCGTACCAAGTAGTACCTCAAGTGAATGAGGGTCGATCCCACGAGGATTGATAGACTAAGCAACAATGGTTAAGCGATTTACTTAGTTAGACAAACAGAAAAGAGTGTTGAGAGTTCAAATGCATCAAACAGTAATTCAGAGAATCAGAAAACAAGTAGAAAATTGATGTGAATAATATATGGAGAAAACAGTTAAGGTTTCAGAGATATCTATCTTCCGGATTGACTTTTCTTATTAACTATTTTAGTCATGCAAGATTCAATTCATGGCAAACTATATGTGACTAAACTCTAATTCCTTAGACCTTTTTAGTCTTTTTTAACCTTCATCAACCGCCAATTCCTTGGTCACTTAATTTCAATTAGAAGGTGAAGTTCAATTCTAGTTTATATGCCACAGAAACCCTAATTACCCAAATATAAGAGGATTATATGTCACGTATCCCGTTAAGTCCAGATAATTAGAAATTTAAGAGAAATTATTTTCAAGCTGTTGTTCAAGTAAAGAGCTTTTCCAAGTTATACAAGAACTCAATTAGAACAAGGGTCAGACTTCCGTTCCACCCAAATTCATAAGATAAAGAACGAAAACAATTCTTGAAATAGAAATCAGTACATGAATTAAAATAGAAAAATAATAGTAGACAGAGCCCCTAACCTTAACGGTGGAGGTTTAGCTGCTCATGGTTCAGAGAAAAAACTAGGATTCAGAAAAACTATAAAATTACGGAATCAGAAAGAAGAGAAGAGATGAGAAGATGAGCCCGAAGGGCTGATTCTTTTCCCTTTTATATCTAATCCTAATTAATGTAAATTATATTTTCGAAAACTAAATAATATCTTTTCCTATTTATAAATAAAATAAAAGTTTAATCAAAATCAATGAGGATCTTCGTGTAGGCCTTGATCACGCGCTGGGACCACTTTGATTCATTGAACTGGCGCCAAACTTGGAGTTTCTCAAGTTTGGTGCCACCAAGGCAGCAATCAAGGAAGGCTTTGTGATGATCATGGTGCCAAACTTGGAGTTTCTCAAGTTTGGCGCCACCAAGGCAACAAGCAAGGAAGGCGTTGTGATGATCATGGCGCCAAACTTGAGATTTCTCAAGTTTGGCGCACCCAAGGCAGTAATTCCATATGAAAGGTGTAGACTCTTATATATCGTTGAAAAGCTCTGGAAGTTGGCTTTCCAATGCCACTAGAATCATTTCAATTGGACCTCTGTAGCTCAAGTTATTTCTATTTGAGTGCAAAAAGGTCAAGGTTGACAACATCATTCACTTTCTCCCTTTTCTGCTACAAAACTCCGTCAAATCCATCCGAATGCTACCTGAAATAAACAGAATTATACACAACTCAAAGTAGCATTCATAGTGGCTAGAAGATGATTAATTCTTGATTAAACTCAACAATTTGAATGTAAATTCACTAGGAAAAAATAGGATAGATGCTCACGCATCAACTAGTTCCCCGGCAATAGCGCCAAAAACTTGATAGATGAGAATTGCACTGGTTTGGATTTTCCACTTAAAATAACTTTCGTTGCAAGTATTGGCCAAACCGGCAACCAAATCCCATCAATCAAAGTTTAATTTCAAATTGAGATATAACCGAGAGTAATTAAACCTCGAGTCGTCTTCCTTAGGAACTAATGCCTAAGAGCGCACAATTTTGGTTGTGGAAAGCAAGGGGTTTTCAATGATGAAAGCAAACAATAAAGAGATAAAAGAACGATCAAAATTGCAATTAATAAACTAATAAAGGAATAAAAGAACTATCTATATAATATAGACAAGTAATGCTTTAAAGTGATGAAAATGCGGATCAAAACATAAATAAAACCTTGACTTGGGATGAGTTATGGAATTTCTTCCTTGCCATAACCACAACTATGATAATTATGATGGATTAATCTCACTAAGTCAACCCTTAACATCGAAAAGTAGGTCAAGTGAGAATAATTGTTATTAATCCACAAATTCTAACTAACTTACTAATTACCTTAGCAAGAAGCTAGTGTTAGTGAAAACAATAACAACTAACAACCCAAGAATTATCACTAAATGTCGGATATTATGACTCTAGTTATCCATATACTCATTTCCCCAAGTCAAGGGGTAGAAATCTATCTCAAAATCAAAATTGGCATTCCATCAAATATATGGTAGGCATATTCACAAAACATGGCAAAATTGTAAAATTACTTGAAACTATGAACAACCAAGGAACCCAATCAACAAAGGCAACTCAAACAAACATATAATAATCAAGGATAATCAAATTCATCAACTAGAAATCTAAAATTGCAAAACTATATATGTATTGATAAAGAAAATTAAAATATAAGAAAGTGTAGAACAAGTAGTGTAATAAAAGAGAAAATTAAGAAATACTTACAATGAAAATAAGCAAGGATCCAAAATCAAAACTTGAAGCTATAAAATTCTACAAACCCTAATTAAAAACCCTAAGAAAGTTGAGAGAAAATCTAACCTAAAACTACCTAAAACTATTCCTAAGTGTGTTGTCTAATGTATTATAGTGTGTGGTAAAGTATGGTGTTGCTTGTCCCTTCATATATGCTTCAGCACCTTCAGAAATGGGACAAAAAGCCCTCAAAATCGCGAGCCACGTGACTTTTTAATTAAGTCATGCGTTGGTACCTGTGCGTACGCACAGATGTGTGTGTCCGCACACTTGCTGATTTTTCCTTTTGTGCATACGCACAGAAGTTGTGCATGGGCATACTTGCTGATTTCCATTCTGTGCGTGCGCACAGAAGTTGTGCGTAGGCACACTTGCTGATTTTGACCCTTGTGCGTAGGCACAGAAAGTGTGCATAGGCACACTCTAAAATGCTTCTCTCCTTTGATTTCTTCATGTTTTCTCCCAATTCCATGCTTTTCTTCCACTCTTATTAAGCCATTCCAACCTATTACACCTTAAATCACTCATCAAAACCATCAAGGCATCGAATGGAATGAAAGTGGAATAAAATTGATTAAATTAAGCACAAAATAGCATGTTTTCACAATTGGACATAATTTAGAGAAAAAACACAAAAGCATGCTATTTAGGTGAATAAATGTGGGTTTATATGATGAAATCTACTCAAATCAAACCAAAATTTATCATCAAATATGGATTCATCAGTGGGCATGGTTTGGATTTTTAAAGTTCCAAACTAGATCCACTCCAAAACCAATTTTGTGGTTCATAAAACCAAACTGGAATTGGATTGAAGAGAGAAACCGATTCTAAACGGGTTTGAAAAAATAAAAACCAGTTTTAAACTGGTTTTAAAATTTAAATCCGGTTTTACCTACAAACCGGTTTTAAATTCGGTTTTTTAATATCCAAATCTAAAATTTGGTTTTTTTTTTTTTGAAAATCCAGTTTTAAAACCAGTTTTTTCAACCAAAAATCCAGTTTTAAAACTAGTTTTTAAAAATCCAATTTCCAAACCAGATTTTTTAACAAAAAATCAACTTTTAAAACCAGTTTTTAAAAATTCAATTTTCAAACCATAATTTTTTTAAAAGCAAAATTAATACTAAAGTCATTTTAATTAAAGTGTATAGGTTCATTACAACTAGGATTTGATTCTTTATAAATCTAATGACAATAGCTAATCTATATAACATTTAATCATTCTCAAAACATTAAAAGGATACCACCAAAAAATCTCTCTAAAACAACAACCAAAAAATAATAAAATATGCCAAGTTGCCAACAAAATCATCAAACAACCACAACCTTTGACGAAAATATATCTACAAATAACAAAATATACCTTTGTCATTTTGAGACAAATCTTTGAATGAAAATATTAAACCAAATGTGAATACTAAGCATACCTAGTCATCATCAAAATTATCAATTGATGCCGCTATAGAACAAGCACCATCATTAGAGGAAAATATATCTGCCAAAAGAATCAAATTAATTATCAAGTATATATTCAACAACTTTTAATTGGTAACTAATACCTAAATTCTAAAATAGCAAGATGACAAAAACAAAAATAAAATAAAATGAGAAAAAATATGAAAAAAATTCTATACCTTGATCAACTTGTTGAAGAACTTCACCATCATCATCTAAAGTAAAGAAAAGATCTTCCTTAAGCCAATCTCCTGTGTAGACTAAGACTTCTACTATTCTAGGTGTTAAGAAACTGCGGTATAGATCGAGGACTCTTCCTCCAGTACTAAATGCAGACTCCGAAGCTACCATAGAAATAGGTATAGCCAATACCTTGTGACCCATATTTCCAAGAATTGGAAATCGGGTTGAGTTAACCTTCCACCAGTTTAGTATATCGAACTTATAGGAGTATGGCTCGCATTCTTCTTGTAAATATCTATCAAGTTTAGATCATGTATTTGTTCTATGACCAGTTGCTTGAGGAAAAAAGCCCATGCCATGAACATCGGTATTAATGTTGTTGGCTTGAACATCTTGCGTATCAGCTTCACTTGCTTCCTCAGAACTTTGGTATTGCTGATAAAGTAACTTTATGCACTTGGACAACTTTGACTTCAATTCGCCTCCTTTGAACCAGAAATACATACAGTGGCATCACTGAACACTCACAAAAATGGTACAATGGACTCAGCATACTCCTAGTCTGAATCAGAAGGCACACCTCTCCCTTTTCCTCCATTCATCTCTCCTATATGGGTATTGTCTTTCAAAGCAAGCAACTCAAATGCTTTGTGATGCTTCAAAGCTACCTCTAATATTTGATAAGTAGAGTTCCACCTAGTCTCAACATCCATGCAAGGCAAGCCTTTATATTGGATTTTTTTTAGTTCAACACACTTTTGAAACCTAGTGGCTCTAGATGGGAAAGACCTAACATATTTTACTGCACTACGAATCCTCAAGACTGATTCATCAATCTCTTTCAACTCTTCTTTTACAATTAAGTTTAGAATATGTGCACAACACCTCATCTGAATAAATTCACTATTCAAAATAATGCTATTCCAAGAACTCAATCGCTTCTTCAGATATTTAATTGCAACATCACTAGATGATGCATTATCAACTGTAACACTAAATACCTGATTCAAATTCAAAGTTATTTAAACAAGACTCAATTGTTGCTCCTATAACCTCTCCTGAATGACTTATCACTTGGCAAAAATTAAGTTTTTTTTATATAATTTCCAGTCCAAATCAACAAAATGTGCTGTCAAACTCATATAAGTAAAATTTTGAATTGAAGTCCAAGTGTCAGTTGTTAGACATACTCTACCACAATTTGCCGAGAGAAAATCTTTCAACTTCATCTTCTCTTCAGCATAAAGAGCTCCAATGTCACGTGCTAATGTAGTCCGTGAAGGAACTTTGAATCTTGCTTGTAGGACATGCACAAATCTTCGAAATTTCGGGCTCTCAACAAAACAAAATGGTAGCTCTTCCCCAATAAACATTTTCACAAGTGCCCTTCGAGCCTCCTCTTGGTCAAATTTGGAAGCACTTGGTGAATTTAAAATACCACGCTCATATATAGTCGGTGTGGTCGTTGTTTTTCTTCTTTTGTTCGAATCATTATTAAGATTTTGCTTGCATCTTCTCAAATGACCTCCCATTGAGCTGGTTCCGTTCCCATATTGTATTAAACTACCATAATATTTGTATTTGGCCTTCTTCTCGGTAGCATTCTCTGCATCAAAATGATCCCAAACAGCTGGCCGATTTTTACGAACACCTGACGGTGGAGAAGATGGTTGAGTGCTAGCAGACATCCCTGCTGCTTCAATATTAGTATTTTCAGTCATCTTGCTCTGCATATAAAGCAAGGTACATAACTAAAAATTTGGTGTCAAACATATTAAAATTAACACAAACTATAAATGAGACAGAGAGAAGCAGAGAAAGTGCTTCAAATCAGACACTATAAATAATTCTAAAACACACTAAAACTGCAGTTAATTGCTGCCTCCATTATTTCACATACAAACACAAATACAAATGTGAAATACCAATCCATGTCATGATTAAAACCAAAACAAATGATGAACTGAATACATATGTTTTAGCATTTCTGTAGGGAGCAGTAGCTTAATTAGCATGCATCTTAATTAGCTTTTAATTAATATAGTCTCTATATAAATATCAAACGAAACAAATCCTGCATAGCTATAAATTAAAGAAGAATATTTTCCAAGAATAATTATCATCAGTAGTCCACAACAAAGAATTAAATTAGAACCCGAATTTCGCTCTAATAATTAATAACTGAAATTTTTTGGTGACATGTAATTAAAAAGAACAAGAAGATGGAAGAAAAGGAAATACAAATTAAAGAGCATTACTAATTAATACATTAGCTTCTAGCTTATCTATACCTACTAGAAAATTACATGTTTTTGAGA
>NW_015495980.1:0-163 GCF_000816755.2 Arachis ipaensis
GCCTGCCACGCTTCTGGCGTGTATTTGCTTCCGTGGCTATTTGCCCTACTGGGACATCAATTCGAATTGGGGCATTTTCCGTCCTGCCACGCTTCTGGCGTGAATTTGCTTCAGTGGCTACTTGTCCTACTGGGACGTCAATTCGAATTGAGGCATTTTCCGC
>NW_015495980.1:3760-11492 GCF_000816755.2 Arachis ipaensis
TCATGAGGAGGGCCAACCCGAAGCTGACGAGGATGGACGCGACAACTCTGCTGGCCCATTTACGGCCGATATAATGAATTTCCAATTACCTCGATAGTTCACCCTGCCGACGACTTTGACACCATATGATGGGCTTGGAGATCCCAAGCAACACATTAAGAAATTCCGATCTATTATGATCGTTAACGGTGCATCAGATCCCATTTTATGTCGTTGCTTTCCCTCATTTTTAGATGGACCTGCACTTGACTGGTTTTGCTCTTTGCCTGCAGATTCCATATCACGCTTTCAGGAGTTCGCGAAGCAGTTCGAGGATCACTTCGCAGCGTCAGCAATATACTTGCATGATTCTGACTATCTGACGACCATTAAGCAAGGTCCGCAGGAGAGCTTGAAGGATTATATTACCCGCTTCACCAAGATCGCTATGAGAATACCTGATCTCCATCCTGAAGTCCATCTCCATGCAATTAAAAGCGGCCTTCGTCCGGGCAAATTTAAGGAGATAATAGCTGTAAGCAAGCCAAAAACTTTGGCAGAATTTCGTGAAAAGGCCAAGGGACAAATAGATGTTGAGGAACTTCGGCAAGCTCGCAAAACAGAAAAGTCAGCCGCTGTCAAGGATGATGATAAACTTCGGGACAGCAAGAAGACCTTTAAGCCTGTTCCCCGGTATGAGTCGTAGACACAGTTCAACGCAAAAAGTGATGACATTATCAAAGAAATACTTAACTCCAAGTTGATCAAACCTCCTCGTAAAGCCGGCGCCTATCCAGAATCCAAAACTGTTGATAAATCCAAATATTGCACTTTTCATCAGAAGCACGGTCACACAACCGATGAATGTGTGATCGCTAAAGATCTCCTAGAACGTCTCGCAAGACAAGGTCACCTCGATAAGTTTATCGCAGGCCGCATGCAGAAGAATGTAACCTCGGCCTCCGACCCCCCAGCAGCAAGCCACTCATCAAGGGAGAAAGACAAGGCACCATCCCAACCCAGAGGAATCATCAACTGTATTTCAGGAGGATATGCAGGAGGCGGACATACAAGCTCGGCTCGAAAAAGAACCTATAGAGCCATGTTGGCAGTTACAGATGTCCCTAAAATACCTCAGCCGATTCAAGATTTTCCAGAAATGACTTTTCGTTCAACCGACCTTAATCATACAGATCCTAATTATGATGATCCAGTCGTAATTTCTGTTCAGCTGGGAGACCTAATAGTCCGCAAAGTACTCCTCGACCCCGGAAGTAGCGCAGACGTATTATTGTTTACCACGTTTGAGAAGATGAAGCTGAGTAACAATATTTTACAACCATATCATGGAGACTTGGTCGGATTTTCCGGGGAACGAGTTCCCGTTCTCGGTTCCGTGTGGTTACAAACCACACTCGGTGAGCAACCATTATTTAAGACACAAGACATTCAATATCTTGTTGTCGACTGTTTTAGTCCTTATAATCTCATACTAGGTAGACCATTTTTAAATCGATTTGCAGCAATTGTGTCTACAGTTCACCTTTGCGTGAAGTTTCCTGTGCAGGAAAATTTAGTAGCAACCATCTACGGAGATCTCCATGAAGCTCGGCAATGCTATAACACGAGCTTGAAGCCTATCAAAAGGAACAACACAGCACAGGTCAACTCCATACAGCCCGACCAACCGAGACTGACAGAAATAGATCCAAGAGCTGATTTTGAAGACCGACCTATACCAAACGAGGACTTAACAAAGGTTCCCCTAGCAGAAGATCCCATGAAATTCACCTTCATAGGAACATCGACCACCACCGAGGAAAGAGAAGCACTCGTAAGATTTCTGCGTGAAAACGCCAACTTATTTGCTTGGACCCCTGCAGACATGCCCGGCATACATCCCTCTGTTGTCACACATAGGTTAGCAATCAATTCAGGCGCTCGCCCAATATCTCAAAGGAAAAGAAACCTCGGGACAGAGAAGCGCCTTGCATGCGTTGCCGAGGTTAAAAAGCTCATTACTGCCAATTTCATCCGCGAAATCAGGTTCACAACATGGCTCGCTAATGTTGTCATGGTAAGAAAGAGTAACGGTAAGTGGCGCATGTGCGTCGATTTCACTGATTTAAACAAAGCATGTCCTAAAGATGCTTATCCTTTACCTTGCATTGACAATTTGGTCGATAACTCCTGTGGTTTTGGTTCCTTAAGTTTCATGGACGCATATTCTGGTTATAACCAAATCCTCATGCACCCATCTGATAAAGAGAAAACCGCCTTTATAACTGAATATGGAAATTATTGCTATAATGTTATGCCATTTGGTTTAAAGAATGCAGGAGCGACGTATCAGCGGTTAATGAATAAGGTCTTTCAGAACCAAATAGGTCGGAACATAGAAGTGTACGTCGACGATATGGTCGCAAAAACAATGATCGGAAAGTCGCACATCGACGACCTAACCGAGATCTTTGGGCAGATCCGACGATATAATATGAGACTGAACCCAGAGAAGTGTGCTTTCGGTGTTCGCGGAGGAAAATTCCTCGGGTTCATACTTACCAGCCGAGGAATAGAAGCAAACCCCGATAAATATCGGGCGATACTTGAAATGAAAAGTCCAACAACACTGAAGGAGGTTCAACGGCTAACAGGCCGGCTCGCAGTTTTATCCAGATTCCTACCATGTCTGGCCGTAAAATCTTATAATTTTTTCCAATGCTTAAAGAAAAGCACAAAACATTTTGAATGGACTGAAAGCTGTGAAGCTGCTTTCCAAACTTTAAAACAATTTCTTTCCAAACCTCCTGTTTTACAAAAGCCAAAGCCCAATGAGCCATTACATATATACTTATCTATTACTGATGTGGCTATTGGTTCTGTCCTTTTAACAGAAACAGAGATCGGTCAACAACCAATCTATTTTGTAAGTAAGTCACTGCAAGGTGCCGAGCTTCGTTACCCAAGATTGGAAAAACTTGCATTGGCTTTAGTCTTCTCATCAAGACGGCTCCGACCATACTTCCAGGGGCACACAATCCTCGTCAGAACTGAACAACCTCTTCGGCAGATCCTTTCAAAACCAGAATTAGCAGGCAGACTTATCAAATGGGCCATCGAGCTTTCAGAATTTGATATTCAATACCAACCAAGAGGGTCCGTTAGGTCTCAATACTTAGTCGATTTTGTAGCAGAACTTACCCAACCATTGCAGGAAGAAGAAAGCTCGGACTGGAACCTGTTTGTAGATGGAGCTTCAAACCCCCAAGGGTCAAGAGCAGGGATATTGCTAGAAAGTCCTGAGGGCATAATCCTCGAGCATTCTCTCCGGTTCTCCTTCAAAGCAAGCAATAACCAGGCCGAGTACGAAGCCCTCGTCGCTGGGCTCAGGTTAGCAATTGATTTACATATCACCAACTTAAAAGTTTATTGTGATTCCTTGTTAGTAGTTCAACAAGTGAATCAGGTTTTTCAAGTTAAAGATCAAATTTTGTCAAAATACTTGGACATTATTCAAAACTTGAAAAGCAGTTTTTCAAAAATAGAGATTCACCACATTCCTAGGGAACAGAACAATAGGGCTGACATCCTATCAAAGTTGGCCACTACACAAGCACACACAGCAACACTACTCCAATCCACTTTAGATAAGCCGAGCATACATACTATGAGCATTTTAAGCACTTTATGTAAAAACAGCTGGCAGCTACCTTATCTGCAATACTTGAAAAACGGCTCTGTCCCGGATGAAGTTCCAGATAAGAAAAGATTCCGACGACAAGCCTCTTTCTTCACATTAATAAATAACGTTCTATATAGGCGGGGATTCTCCCGACCACTTTTGAAATGCCTGGACAGGAAAGAAGTCGACCTTGTGTTAGCCGAGGCTCATGAAGGAATATGTAGGATACACTCGGGGGCAAGAAGCCTAGCACATAAGATACTTCGAGCTGGTTTTTACTGGCCAACTCTTTGGGAGGACAGCAGCAAGAAAGTCAAAACTTGCGACAAATGCCAAAAGCACGGACCGATCATCAATATCCCGGCCGAGCAGCTTCACCAGTCAGTAATAAGTTGGCCATTCAATCAATGGGGGATCGACATCCTCGGCCCTTTCCCCACTGCTCCTAGGCAAATGAAGTATTTGGTAGTAGGAATTGATTATTTCAGCAAGTGGATCGAAGCACAGCCATTAGCAAGAATAACGTTCTCCCAGATGATATCTTTTGTTTGGAAGTATATCATATGCCGATATGGAATTCCCAGACATGTTATCACTGACAATGGTCGGCAGTTTACCGACCATAACTTTAAACTTTTTTTGCAGAATCTAAAGATAAACCAACACTTCTCATCCGTGGAACACCCACAGTCTAATGGTTTAGCTGAAGCCGCCAACAAAGTTCTGTTGCACGCTCTGAGAAAAAAGCTCGACGAAGCTAAAGGACTCTGGGCCGAGTTGGTTCCAGAAATATTATGGTCATACAACACCATAGTACAAACGTCGACTAAGGAAACACCATTCCGCTTGGTATATGGGTCTGAAGTGATTATCCCTTTGGAAATTTCACAGCAATCCTTGAGGACACAGATAGAAAACCATGATCAAGCTCGACAAGTTGAGCTGGACTTAGTGGAAGAAGTTCGAAATACAGCAGCAATCCGACACCGAGCTTTACAACAACAACTCGGCCGGCGATATGCGAAAAAGGTACAACCAAGATCCTTCAACATTGGCGATCTGGTTTTGAGGAAAACTGAAGAAGCTCGCCGACCATCTGCCCATGGAAAGTTTGCGGCAGCTTGGGACGGCCCTTATCGCATACTGGATATTCTCGGAAAAGGAGCTTACAAGCTAGAGCAACTGGACGGTACTAGGATCCCAAGTACATGGAATGTCAGTTCTTTAAAGCAATACTTCAGTTAAGGCAAAGCAGAGTGCTGGTACTCTTTTTCCTCACTTGAGATTTTTCCCAAAAGGGTTTTGCT
Source organism: Arachis ipaensis (assembly GCF_000816755.2). Lineage (NCBI taxonomy): Eukaryota > Viridiplantae > Streptophyta > Magnoliopsida > Fabales > Fabaceae > Arachis > Arachis ipaensis. The sequence continues at coordinate 8,729 of NW_015495980.1, forward strand.
CAAAGAGGTTTTAACGAGGCCAGCCTACCCAAATTAAGCTTGTAAGGTACTGCTTTGAACAAAATGTAAGTACATTTATAAAATTTCTTTTGTTCCATTCAACCGATTTCAGATTTATATTATAACATCATGAGGAATTTGTCACCAAATTACTCCTGCTACAGACAAAACAGATAAATCATCAAAATACAGACCAAATCCCTCTAACGGGTATCAGACAAAGTAATTAGGATCATCCAAAGCCTAATTACGCAGATAAATCAAACAAAGTAAACAGTCATGGACATTGGTTTCCCAAAACAAAAGCAAAACTACTAAATATTACAGCTAATTAACTAAGTTATCACCACCCTCTTCAATTACTTCTTCATCATCTACAAGCTGGCCATCCCGAACAACTTTACTCGGATCCATAGCTTGAAAGTCAGCATCAGGCATCAGGAACTTTGCCTGGGTTACAGCACGATAAAACCCTTCAGCAAAAGCATCAAGAACGTCACCCTCCCTACTTGCTTCAAATTCCTTCATCTGTACGGTAAGCTCAATAACTCGCTTATTTATGTTTTCAACATCAGTATCTTTCTTTTTTAACAGCTCAGCAACCTTCTCACGACTTTCCTTCTCAACTTTTAATTCCTTTTCTAAATTAGAAACACTTTTCTGCAATTCGGTTAAGGCTAGTTCTTTAGAAGAAAGTTGTTCCTTTAAAGCAGCAACTTGTTCAGCCTCCGTAACCATTTTCTTGTGCCTTTTTTCTTGGCTACGGCCAATACATGCCAATCGAAAGCCCAACACCTGAAATTTAAAGAATCAACTTTATGAGAACCTACAATACAAATGTTTAACCAGGATAAATAGTTACAATAAGATCACCTGAAGAAACTGGTCAACTCCGACATCCCCGACTTCTTCCACCCGAACTATGTCAGAAACACTTTGCACAACCTCGTCTGCAATGACGTTGAACGGAAAACCTCGGTCCCAGAGAGATGACCCATCTCCATCATTGTCGAAAACATGAAGCTTGTCCTATTTTGTACTAAAACAAGATAGGTCATCAAGTTGAATAACACCTTCTTTACCCTGTTCTCTTGCAGTTGCAGTTGTCTCTGTCTTTCTCTTCTTAAATACAATCCCTTTCTTCCTTGGTGGGGGCTGATCAACTTCTCCCCCAGCATCCATTTTTTCAGCATTCGAAGATGAACCTTCAAAGTTCTTGGATTTAAACCGAGCCCTAAGAGTAGAGGCAGTAACTCCAGGAAACTTTCCAGCTGCCACAGACCAAAGATAACGTTATCAAAAGAATACTCATTCAGTAAAACGAAAACCAAAATAAAACTATACCCTGATAACCTCACCAAGGTATTCTACCACAGCTGACTTATTCTCCTCCCAAGGAAGCAACTCCGAGACAGATATCAATCCCCCCTTGGATACCATTTCAATCAGAAAAGATATAATACACTCGTTCCGACCAGATATCATTTCGGGACCCAGAATGTGTTGAGGTTGACAACACCAATACAAGGGAAACTTTTCCCCAAGATTTTCATCCAGGTAAAAAGGAAAATCCTCATCCACTGACTTAACTTTCAGAAACATTTCTTTAAAATCCTTAAAGGAAGATTTATATAATTTGAAAATAGAGAAACCAGGTGTGCTGTTAAGATTTACCCACAGTCCCTTCCATACCCCTTTTGCCTGAAATAATGAAAAGAAAAGTTCTAAATCTGGTTTGACTTCCAAAAATTCTATCAAAATCTGAAAACACCTTATGAATGCCCAACCATTAGGATGAACTTGCGAGGGAGCACAGTTCAATTGTTTCAGAATATCACATTCGAGCCGGCTAAAGGGGAGTCGAACCCTCAATTCCTCTAACACACAACTATACATAAAGAAATTTTCAAAATCCTTTTTCCTATGAAACACGCGATCAGAACGATTGCATGGCAATAATTCCAGGCGGAAACCAGATTTCACTATCCTAGCTACATTGATTTCATTAACACTATCCTTATCAACAAACAAAGAAGCCCTTATTTTGACATCATCATCAACCCAATCGTACCACTCGCCATTCTCAAACTTGGGCAACGGTTTTCCTTTCTTCTCACTCATGGCTTTCGATGAATTCAGAAAAAGGGAAGAAAGGATTAGACGAAAGAAAAGGTAATGTTACTAACCTCTGGTACTCATGGTGTTTAAAAACTTCTGAAACAAACACTTCGAATGTAGTGGAAGAAGCAAACTACTGAACTCTTCAGTTACTTAAAACCTTCCCAATACATATTGAAAATTAAAGCCATTAAATGAACTACATTACCAACGGTTAAAATTAAACCTTTGGAACTCGCACCTATCTAGAAAAGCAATAATTAAAGGTTTTACATTTCTCGAGACTGGGATAATAATTACAGCAGCCAATCTTTTCAGTTCCCTATCAATAACTTTAAAAGAGCTATGCTGACCTGGGGGCACAGTGTACCGAGCTATAACTCACCTATTATAAAGCTCAACCTATCTCTTTAAAAGTCAGGTCAAGCTTGGGGGCTGTGATATGACCAGTAAACATCGGTTACACGTTATAGCTCGGTTATGCCTTATAGCTCAGTTACGTCTGAGACCCAATCATAACCGACGATTTTATAACGGCCATGAATGGTCTTAAATCAGTAACGTCGGATTTACAATTAATCCTCTTCCTAGACGTTATATCTCAAGGAAAACGGCCGACCTTTTTCTGTTAATATAAAGCAAACGA
>NW_015495981.1:0-10896 GCF_000816755.2 Arachis ipaensis
TAAGTAATCCTCTCTATAGATACTAAACTAAGAACAATAGATATAAATCTAGAAATATGTAGTAAACAGCCGCCCCTATCAGTAATCTTTTCTATAGATCCTAAGCTAGCAGCAATATATATTGAGGTAAAAATAATCAAAAACTTTTTTCACCTACCAATTAACATAGGAAAAAACAAACCAAACAAAAAAAAGTTTATAATGATAATAGTGAATGAAATAATAAAAGATCACGTCATTGCTTATTAAAAAAATTATAGGCAACTGAAATTCAAGGTAGTAATTTTTTTATTTGAAAGAATAATATGTTTTCATTTTTGGTATGTATGTTGTCGTCTAAGTTAAGGGACAAAGAGAATTGGTAAACTAACAATTTCTAAAACACTAACAAACTTTTTAAATTAACAATACCAAGGAAGTAGAAAGAACTTAGACAATTGTGATTAAACAAAGGAAAACTGAATCTATTTATAAATACATCCAAGTGGATAAAGTACAAAAAAGCTATAATAATATCTTAATAAAGTTATATTAGAGTAAAAATTTACATATGCCATAAGATAATGATTATTTTTTATTTTTTATTTTTTATTTTTTTTATCCCTAAAAAGAGAACACTAAAAAAATGGCATTTAGTAAATGCACAAACATGCCAAGGATTAGTCAATGACTGTGGCAAAAGAAGATCCGAACTTGTTAAACGGCATTTAGTAATAATAATAACGAATGAAATAATAAAAAAGTAACTAACATAAAAGGAGAATATGAAAAGGCAAAGAAGAGATATTTTGTGGTTACAGATTCAATAGAAAAAAAGTGCATTGGATTGATTTTTATAGAATTTTCTACTTTTTAGTACAGAAGTTTTTTAAATATAAATGCATAAAAATTAATCAATTAGAATTAAAAAATAAAAGTTAAGAGTTCCAGTGCAAACCAAATGGTGAAAAAAATGAGAAATATAAGAGATAAATAGCTCCAATCTGAAGCAAATGAGGAAGCCAACAGTTGAAATTGAACCATATCGAATTTTATAGGTTTTTTCACTTTTTAAAATAAAAGAACTTTATCATTCAAGTGCATAAATTATATCTTTTAAGATTGAGAAATATAAGAGTCAAAATTAAGGAATATGAGATCAATAATCCAAAGATTAAAAAATAATTTAGTATCACGAGTGAAAAAATAAATATCTGGTTTCTATTAAAGTTAAAAATTTTATCTGTGAGATACTATCTTAAAAATACACGTTTTACAGGTCAAATGTGACAATAAAAGTAAATTTCATCCAAAAATAACGAATGAAATAATAAAAAAGTAACTAATATAAAAGGAGAATATGAAAAGTCAAAGAAGAGATATTTGGTGGTTACAGATTCAATAGAAAGAAAGTGCATTGGATTGATTTTTATAGAATTTTCTACTTTTTAGTACAGAAGTTTTTTAAATATAAATGCATAAAAATTAATCATTTAAGAGTTAAAAAAATAAAAGTTAAGAGTTCCAGTACGAACCAAATGGTAGAAAATGAGAAATATAAGAGATAAATAGCTCCAATCTAAAGCAAATGAGGAAGCCAACAGTTGAAATTGAACCATATCGAATTTTATAGGTTTTTCCACTTTTTTAAAAAAAAAGAACTTTATCATTCAAGTGCATAAATTATATCTTTTAAGATTGAGAAATATAAGAGTCAAAATTAAGGAATATGGGATCAGTAATCCAAAGATATAAAAATGATTTAGTATCATCAGTGAAAAAAATAAATATCTGATTTTCTATTAAAGTTAAAAATTTTATCTGTGAGATACCATCTTAAAAATACACGTTTTACAGGTCAAATGTCATAATAAAAGTAAATTTCATCCAAAAATATTCATCAAAGAAGTTCAGACATCCAACAAACTCAATGGATTATTCGAAAATAAAATATAAACTCCATACACAAAGAGATCACAATTTATCACAGTTTATACACAAATAGGTCAAAGGGAAAATTTTTTATTTTAACTTTCTTGAAAATTTTCTGACCCCATTTCCATATGCAGTAAAATTGTATTGCAATTTGAGAACCGAAACCAACAACAACCTCAATCGCTCTTTTATACATCTTTATCCACAAAGAAATCACATTATCAAAAAAGTTAATTGGCATCCAAATATCAACATAAGTGGAGGATAACATTGTCATAATCACATACAACTTAACAACAAAAATCATGAAAATTTATTTACATAAAAAAGAGCAGTTTAAAACAAAACAATTAATCTCACTAAAATAAGTAGAATGAAAAAGAAAATTAGAAGATCAAATTCAACGACAATCATTCAATTAAAAACGTAAGTATTCAACATTGAGCTATTACCGAGATAAGCTATGTTCGGCTCGCCTTTCCAATTTCCGAGTTTGAGGACATGACCTGCTACCAATGAAAATAGCTTAATTTCCTAGGCGTCAAATTTAATGAAAAATGGTCTGAAAATGAGATAAAGAACAACCCAAAAAATATTTAAATGCTTTAGAAGCATCAATTTGAGAACTTACGGCAACAAATTCCTCCAGAACTGAATCATTTAGTCCGTTAAATGCCGATTCTGAAGCTAAAAGAGGATTTGCCAAGGCACTAGAATATCTAGCAGAATGAATCGCTTCCAAAAGCAAGTTTTGAGGATTTTTGGAAGCTTCACCAACCTCAACCTTCACTTTCAGAAGCTATATATGGCATAGGACAAGCATAAAGCTTCTAAGTTAGAAACATCCCACCACACTCAACCTTCTTTTACACTACTACCCTTTATTTCTAGCTAAACCAACACAGCAGCCTTTCACTATTTATTATTGGGTTTTGCTAACTTGTACCCTAAGGACATAGTTTAAGCATATTATAAAACAAAATATTTTATAAAAGTTATTGCAAAAAATATATTTTTTTTTTTTTACATTTTCAATGTATTGAATATGTTAAATTTGACACACATTTCATCACAAGTGACAAGTGTAATAATAAAAATATGAAAAGAACAAAATTATAAATATGCTTTTCTGATGCATACTCCTGATTCAGTGTGGCATCTATAATCATCACCAGTATATACAGATTTGGGCTCCTCTAGATGTGGAACGTTGGGTAGGTCAGACAAAAGCGATTCTGCAATAGATAACAATTCCTCATGCTCAACACCAGAAGCAGCAAGTACTATCTGAGGTGCCGTATAGTTTTCCTGATGTTAAAAAAAATGGTCTGAAAATGAGATAAAAATAGCTGAAAAAATATTTAAATGCTTTAGAATTTGAGAACTTACAGCAACAAATTCCTCAAGAACTGAATCATTTAGTCCGTTAAGTGCCGATTCTGAAGCTAAAAGAGGATTTGCCAAGGCACCAGAATATCCAGCAGAATGAATCGCTTCCAAAAGCAAGTTTTGAGGATTTTTGGAAGCTTCACCAACCTCATCCTTCACTTTCAGAAGCTATATATGGCAGAGGACAAGCATAAAGCTTTTAAGTTAGAAACATCCCACCACATTCAACCTTCTTTTACACTACTGCCCTTTATTTCTAGCTAAACCAACACAGCAGCCTTTGACTATTTATTATTGGGTTTTGCTAACTTGTACCCTAAGGACATAGGTTAAGCATATTATAAAACGAAATGTTTTATAAGATTTATTACAAAAAAATTAATTTTTTTTTTTAAATTTTCAATGTATTGAACACATCAAAAATATTAAATAAGTTTCTATTATCAATGAGATAAACTTTTTACTACTAAATCTCTACCTAGTGAGTGTCATTTCATATCAGTGATATAAACTTACATCGGCCATTGTCAACACCTTTCAATCATCTCAATGAAGATTTCTCTGAGATCTTCATTTACAGTCCTTTTATGAAGGTACTGTTCTTACAATCTTGCCCCATCTTAAATCTGTCACTCCTCACCATCTGCGGCCAACAACAAACATTAATAAAGCTATACGAACATCATGCTCAAAAATAAAAGAACAAACAGCAATAACAGATTCCAAACAAAACTTAATTTAAATGAACCCAAAACCCTCACATACCTACTTCCATGATATATTCATGGATTGGTAAGACAAAACTTTTTCTTTCTGCAAAACTCAAACAATATTAATCTTGCATGCCAATCAAGTTACCAATCATTGGCTTCGAATATGAGACACAAATAGTTAGATTCAGATGAAAAACAATTAAAGCCTTAAAAGTTAGAATAGTAGAGGAAGAAGACAAGGAACTAACCCCTTTATTACCGGAGAAATGGCTTTTTTTGTCAACTAAGACATATTATAAGCAAGCAGAAGATAAGACCCAATTTTAAAAATTCCCATGTGGATAATAGTTGTAAGGGATACATAAAGAAATTTCTAACACACAAGATATCCTTACTTATAAAATCAAGCAAGGCAAAAGAATTTACACTAGAGCACGATGCTTCCAAAGGTACCACAGACGTTGTGTAACCTAAAACACCAGTATTGCGAACTCCAGAGAGTCCCGATATCTGATTCTCATTTGTATAGTATTGTAAAGGCAAAACATCATTTGAAGGATATGATTTCATGGAATGGGAATAAACATTTTCAGAATTAACACATTCATTACATTCTAAAATCTCCCACTGCAGTCGCAAAGACACAAACAATAACTACCAATAAAAAATCACATTCCAAAATTAACACATTCATTACATTCTAATTCTAAAACTGTTAGTAATTTGTAGTTCAAGCCAACCCATCATTCACCTCCAAATCAAAAAAAGGAATCTCAATCAGTTGGTAGAGATACCGTGTAGATGTATCTAGAATTGCAATTTTGAGAAGTGGCTAGAAATCTAAATGGGGTACCCGTGATTATGCTCATCAGGGGCTACACTGCGTACAAACCCTGGCGTAGCTTTGCATAGATTGGGCGGATCCAAAAATGAGAAAACCTGCATTTACCGGATTGGCATGAGTGGATAATTTTAAAACCATTAACATCTCGAATTGACTTAAAAATTGGGGGCATACTATTTGCAATAAATCCTTAGTGAGATCCATTTTGACCCCTTGATCTACTTTTGCTACGTCAGATTCATCACATTCACCTTCTGCCTCTACCTCACAGCTAGAATCAAATCCATCCTCTTGGACCAAAACATTCCATCAGCAACCCAATAATCATACCGAAATACAAGTTGAGCTTATAATTTCCTACAATGTTAACTTTAAAAACAAAAAAAAAAATAACAGAAATCTCACTTGAAATGATGGAGAAATTTGGTGCGCTTGCGGTGAGAGGAATCGGAGCTGTTGCTAGCTTCTCCGGTGGGGCGCTGGCGAGCGAAGGGTATGGATTTCACGGCATCATCACTCCACATGAGGCCGTGGGTCTTGGAATTGTCGTTTTGGGACAATACAACTTCGCGGGTGATACCTTAAACAAAATAAAAAAACCCTTAAGAGAAAGTTGGCCACGGAGAGAGAGAACACATCGGCCAGAGATCACACTCACTGCATCAGAGGAAGAATTCCTTTCCCATCGAGCCCTCCTCCACCCCATTATAGTCCATCTCGCCTCATTAACTCCTCATCGCCCTCTTCCTGTGATCGTTCCACCGCTGCTGGGTTTGGGAGGGAGAGTCACTGCCTCAGAAGGAGAAGTCTCGAGCCGTCCTCCGCCCCATTATAGTCCATCTCGCCTGTTGTGTCTCTATGTGTTGAGGATTTTGGAGAGGTCTGCTGGCTCCACCACGTCCTCCTCCTCTTTGCTTTCAACCAACGAATTACAGCTGCTGGGGTTAGTGTTTTAGGTGGGGGTCATAGGAATTGGTGATTTCAGAACAATGAGGGAAGAAATTGGCGAAGATTAAAGAGAGTGAGACACTGACACGATGAAGGAAGGAAGACAAAGAGAGAGAGAGAGTGAGAAATTGAAACGCGAGAGAGAAGGAGCAGCGTAGAGACAGAAACAACTTTATCTTTAGGTTACTCCTTTTCATTTTTTTATTCCAAAAGAACGTGAGAGCAACACGTGGCTTAATGACGACTATTATACAAGTAATAGATTTAATTTTTTTTTAGGTTTTTCTTATGTTAGCTAATAATATTTTCTGAGAATGTAGATAATAAATTTTTTTATTGTTAATTCTTTTATGTTGTTAATGTAGATAATAAATTTTTTTATGCTGATTTGGTATAATTTTAGAACCACTTAAACAAAATTACCTAAACCATTTTTATTTTTTTTAAAAAAAAATACAATTTGTTCCAACAAATTCATTTTTAATTTTTATTGAAAAATAATTTCTTTCCAACAAATTGGTCTTTAATTTTTAAAAAATTACAATTCATCCAATTGAATTATTTTTTGTTTTAAATATAATGAAAATTACAGTTTGTCATCGATAAATTTACTTTTCAAAAATTAAAGAAAAAATACAATTCGATTTTTGAGTTTAGAATTCACCTCGTATTTTGGAAGCCTCATATTTTGGGGATATCACGTAAATATGGACTATATATAAATTTGTTGCCCTTAATTCAGCTCCTTGAAAATATTTGTTTTACTTTTTCAAATAAAACTTTGATATGCAGCAATATGTGTCCAAAATTTCTTATCTTTGATAATTGGTACATGAATTTTAGTTCACATTACATAAATGAAATTATGTATGACCACTACTAGAAAACAACAGATTATAGATAGATTTTTCCAATAAAATTTTACTGTCAAAAATACCAACAAAATTTTAACAGATTTTCGGTCGATAAAAAACGAGAAAAATTTTCACAAAATTTACCGACAGATTCTAATATCTCTCGATAATTTTGTCGTTAAAATTGAAATTTAAATTTAAAACTATTACCGACAAAACTTTCCTCCGTAATAGTTTAATAAATCCATCCAAATTAAGCTTGCTCTTCTCCTCTCTCTCTCTCTCTCTCTCTCTCACTCTCTCTCTCTCTCTTTGATTCGAGTTGAAAATAGGGAAAACTCGCGTTGAAATGGTGACTTCTCCATCGCTTCTGCTTTGTCGCCGCTCACGTCGCATGAGCTCCCTCCGTCACTGTTCGCTTGCACGAGCTCCCTCTGCCACTGCTCGCTCGCATGAGCTCCCTCCTCTGCTACTCACGTTACACAAGCTCCCTCTGCCGCCTCTTAGCTTATGTCTCTCTCTTTCTCGTGCCATCCATGCATCCTCGCCGTTCACAGCCTCGTCGAGTCATCGTGTCACCAGATCTAAAACCTACATGTATGTCTTTATCTATTTTAGATTCTGGAATTTCTATTGATCTATATTTTTTTAAATTCAAATGTTCATACGGTATTATTGCATCTAAAACTCAATTTATTCCACTTTTATTTTATGGTTTAGATTTTTGTTTCTGAATCCTCTTCAAGGTTCGAATTTGGTTTTGAAAGTATCTCCATTAATTGTTATGGCTGAAATTTTGAGTTGAAGATAATCTATTGTGACTTTTACAGTTTTTCTTTTGAGGTAACTATAATTACCAGTTCATGAAATGTAATGTGCTAAGTACATAGATTAAAATTACTCTCTGACTTATTAGAATGAGGTTTTCAGAGGAGAGATGTGAAATTGTGCAGGGTATAATTCCAATGGAGACATGTGGGGTTGGTTATTAGATCCTCTCATCAGTTCAAGTACCTCTGGCTATAGTTTTTAGTGCTTCGATTGTGCCTAGAAAAGAAGTTATTGAACATCACATAGTGGAAACTAGTTCTTAACTAATTGAATTCATGAAATATTGATTAGAATTTAGAATAAAAGCTTCTCTATTCAATTAAGTTACTCAACTTACCTTGAAATTTGATTATACAGGGTCCATGCCTAAGCAAAGTGGGAAACCAAATAAGCTAATTTTTCTAGTGATGGCGCTACTGTTTCTTTTATCTCTTTTCTGTTCTTATCTTTTCGGTGTGTTTGGTCTGAATGTGAATCTGATCTTTGCTTCTTTTTTTTTCTTGGTTCTTCAAGAATCTGACAATGTCAGAGGGTAAAAACCAATGAGAGGTACTCTGCAGTTTTAATCTGATCAATTTTAGTAATACAGAAACCTTAAAAATGTTTTTGTTTCAATTCTTATAGAGAAGAAGTTCCATGATGCATTGGATAATTTGCTTAAGGTGTTAGGGGGTCAAATCTCCTTTTTTCCTAGTTGTTCAAGTATCTAAATTAAGCATGGATACTATACATCATTTGAAAGTTACATTGAATTCAATGAAATACTATGATGCATTTATTTAAAGAATGAGAGCGATACAAAACAGACAAAATATCTCGGTCATGGAAGAAGATATGCTTATTCATGCTTTCTTCTAGTCTGCAAAACTTTTTCCTTTAGCTGCACTAGTATACAGAACTTTTAATCAATGATTAGCAACTAAGAACTCATCTTCTAAAACCAGAACTTCTAATCAATGACTAGCTAATGTATCCTGGAATTATTTTAATGAATATTTAGAAATAAATATAAATGATAGTTGAACTGCTAAGTTATCCAAGAGAGTGTGCTTATAGGCCTTTATGTTGGACTCAGAGTATGAAGCTTATGTTTCAGATTTTGGGACTACTAAGTTTCTCAAGCCTGGTTCATATAGTTGGACAACATTTGCCGGTACTTTTGGATATGCTGCTCCAGATTATACCTTTTCCCGTATAACTTTGAAATGACAGTGATCACATCATTTTTCACTTGTTCTGTTGTTTTAGTTTATATTTCATTTTTCTCTATTAAGATAATAAGATCTTTATATGGTAAATCTTTAAAATGGATTAAGCTTATGCAATATCCAATGTCTATTCTATATCAATGCTCTACATAGTGGAATAAAACTTGATTGTGCTTGTATTATGGTTATTAAGTTATTAGTATCTCCTAATTTTGTAAATACACTTCATAGGCCAGTAATTCATAAATACACAAGAATCATGTTATATCTAATTGGAATTAGCTAGTATTGCTTCAAAGTTTTTTGGGAAAATATTAAATGCCTTTAAGTTGATTCTGATTATGGGAAAATAGTTTTTTTCATTTATTTGATTATTGTGTGTGATTCATGCAATAGTTCTAATACCTGCACTCTCATTGATTTTGAAACTTCCTTTTATTGGTTAACAGTTAGTTGAGCATGACTCTGAAGGACAGTGTAATTCTGAGTGCAAGACAATCGAGCGAGCGTGTCAAAAGGTATAGGACTTTGTGTGATTTTGCTCAGTGCATTTGATTGTCGCAAATGGATTGCACACCATGGTTTCTTTTGGTTCTAAAATGGCAAATTATATTATGAATTATTGTTTTCAAATTTTCAGGTTACAGGGTATTTGGATACAGATGTTGCTGAATATCTATATAATTCGAAGCCTGATGCCGATTCATTGTACAAATATATCTGCAAAGACCTTACTAAAGCATGTAGCACCAAGCCACCCCCTGTCCCTAAGGTAGTGACAATCTGAATTGTTGTTTACTTACTATTTTTGAGTAAATTTGAATTAGAATGGACATTAGTTACTAACTTACTATAAATATTGCACAGCTGTCCTGTTTTTGTTAGCATCTGAATTAGAAGGGAGAGTATGCTATCAAGTTGTTATCAGAGTTCTGCAATGATGAAGATTATTGCGTAAGAATTGCGTTGGAGAAAGATGCATTAGTTCTTCTGTCAAGAATGGCTAGAAATCCCTCTCTGTCTAATTTAGCTGATCAGGAAGTCTTAAAGAAGATGGAGAGAGTGGAAGCTAATGTTCAATGCTTGGCAGCAGCTGGAAGATTTGAACCATTACTTTTACGGTTATGTGATGGTATGCATTACACTAGTTTATGCTTAAAGAACTAGAGTGTATGGATTGCTTATAAATCAACATAAACTAATAATTTGATCCTCACTAGATTAAACTGCTAACAATTTATAATATATTTCTCATGCAGTATATAAATGATCACTGCAGTATCTAAGTGATGCCAATGGCTGGGTTGCCTCTCAGCAAGCGCTTCTTTATTGTTTTTAGCTGGACCTTGCTGAGCTTTTAATCTAGCTTCAGCCTTGAGCACTCTTGCTCAACATTGCCTTCAAGATAATGCTTGATTCTCTGTCCATTAACAATGAACTTCTTATCAGAATCAATGTCTTGAAGCTCCACATAACCATATGGTGATACACTTGTAATCATATATGGTCCCCTCCACCGGGATTTTAGTTTTCCTGGGAATAGCCTGAGCCTAGAGTTAAACAACAGAACATTTTGTCCTGGTTCAAAGATTCTAGATGACAGCTTTCTGTCATGCCACCTCTTAGATTTCTCTTTATAAAGCTTGGCATTTTCGAAAGCAGTGAATCTGAATTCCTCTAGCTCATTCAGCTGGAGCAATCTTTTTTTCTCCAGCTAATTTGGCATCAAAGTTTAGGAATCTGGTTGCCCAGTAGGCCTTATGTTCCAGTTCCACGGGCAGGTGACAAGTCTTACCATACACAAGTTGGTACGGAGAGGTCCCTATAGGAGTCTTGAATGCTGTTCTGTAAGCCCACAGAGCATCATCCAGCCCTCTTGCCTAATCCTTTCTACGGGTACTGATGACAGTCCGTTCCAGGATTCTTTTTAGTTCTCTATTAGAGACTTCAGCTTGCCCATTTGTCTGTGGATGATATGGAGTGGCCACCTTGTGGCTAATCCCATACCGGACCATGGCAGAGTAAAGTTGTTTGTTGTAGAAGTGAATGCCCCATCACTGATTAGTACTCTAGGGACACCAAACCTGCTGAAGATATGTTTCTGGAGGAATTTTAGCACTGTTTTAGTATCATTAGTGGGTGTGGCAATGGCCTCTACCCACTTTGATACATAATCGACTGCCACCAGAATATAA
>NW_015495982.1:0-163 GCF_000816755.2 Arachis ipaensis
AATTTGCTTACAATTTGGTAAAGGAAATAAGTGGTGCATTAGAACAAACCAGTTTCCACTAAACAAGGAAGCTTTCCAAAATCTCATTTAAAATGGCGCATGCCAACTTTAAATTAATTTCGTCAAAATTGGACAATGGTTTCAATCTCAATCAAACAACAGA
>NW_015495982.1:4437-4793 GCF_000816755.2 Arachis ipaensis
GGAAAAGAAACGCTGCTGCTGCTGAGTTAGGAAGAAGGGGGTTTTCGGCTGCAGCTGGGGCATGGGGAAACAATGGGTTACTGGGTCATGGGTTAGGGTTTTAGGGTTAGGGCTTCATTTTCAAAAATTAGGGTTAAGGGCATGGGCATTTTAGTAATTTTACTTAAAATCGGGAATAATATAGTAATTGAAACCCAAATTAAATCCAACATTATTTGTACATAGAAAATACTATTTTCTCATCAATTTCACAAATTATTTTCAATAAAATGCCTAAATCTAAAAATTAGAAATAATATACTTAATTTCTTCATTTTCCAAAATAGCAGTAATAATATTTAAAATATTACTTATAT
>NW_015495982.1:5286-10860 GCF_000816755.2 Arachis ipaensis
CTGGCCAATAATTTGAAAAATTAAAGTTGTGATACCGGTGCATGCATACAGTATCTGAAGTGGATCGGATCCAAGTATGGTGGACAATTTTTGGAGTATCATCTTTACTTTAGCATAATTATTCTTAACTTTGATTCATGCTTTTTGGGTTTTAATTTTCATAAGCATTCTTCTTGTCAATAATGTGTTAGTGGGTCAAAATGCCCAAACCATTTTTGGCAAACTATCCTCATTTATTGTTATCAAAGCAAATCACTATGTGGTAAAGTTTATCAAAAAGGTTACTGTTCCGAGGGTTACCTGAAACTGTAGGTCGATCCCGGATGAGATCTTCTGTGCTGGTCAGAGATGACGTGTCCGGCTGGTGGGTAGCAGCCGGAGCTGTCGTGTCCGACTTGCGGGACTGGCTGCACTGCTGATCCTTCGTCACCGGAGGGTGGGGGGTACCTGCAAGAGACTCCGATGCTTAAGTTAGCATGGGTATTAAACAGGTTTTTAGTAGAATCAGAGTATGAGTTATACCTAGGTGCTCCAGTGTATTTATAATAGTGTGGAGTGACCTTCTTAGATAAGATAAGTTAGTTATCTTATCTTATCTTTGAGTGAGGTCATCTTATCTTCTGGGGAACCGCCCTTATCTCTATAGGCTTGAACTTCCTTTGGATTTGGGTCGTGTTCCTCTATTTGGGCCCTTTACTAGGCTTTCCTGTCGATTTGGCCGACCTCTTTGAGAAGAGGTCGGATAGCCTGACCTGAAGAGGTCGGTCGCTTTGTTACCGAACATCCCGGGTCGGATAGCTCGACCCAGGGTGTGAACAGTGCCCCTGCTCGAGCTCGGTCTTTCTTTTTAAGGTCGAGTCCTCGTTTTTAAGACCTCGATCCTTCTCTGGTGAAGCCGAACTCGAGCATTTATCGACTTCTTTCTTTGTAGAATCTTCCTTTTTTGAATGTGGAACGTTTTCTTCTGAAAGCGCGCACTTTTTGTATTAGCGCTCTGTTCTTGGGAACGTGCGAGGGTTTAATACCTTCATTAATTGTTTTTTAATGCTCCGTTTCCCTTGGCCCATTTATTTCGAATTTCACACACACGAACGGTTTCTCTTCTTCGTTTTTCTTTGTAACTTCCCCCTTTACTCTCTCGCTTTCTGTTTTTGCCAAAAGTTTGCATTTCTTGCGTGGCGGCATTATTCGACGATTTTCTGGGCGGTTCTGTCTTTCCATCTTCAATCTCCTTCGAAGCTTCTTCCTTCGTTCAGGTTGGTTTTTCTTTCTTTTGTGCTTCTTTCGTCATTTTGCTTTCGGCTTTTGATAGGGTTTCGATTTTTCTCTTGAAGTCTGAATCTTTTCGTATCACTGTGCGCCTGCTTGCTTACTGTTTGGAGGTTTTCTCTTGCTTTTAAAATGGCTCCTTTGCTTCGCATTGCTTGTTTCCTTGAAAGATTGTTCTTTTTTGTCATGCTGATAGCTTTTTGCTGATGAATTCTGTGAAAGATAACGATTATTTCTTCGTGTTATTTTGCTTATTCTGGGGGATTTTTATTTCTCTGAAAAAGGTGGCATCTTTGATGACTTCTTCTTGATGTGCTTTGCTATTTTGCTTGCTGATAAGCTAAGACTACGAATTTGGGAGGTAGCTATTTTGGTTTTGTCTGATTTGTAGCTTTCTGGGATGCTGCTTTCTTTTTCACCTTAGAAAGGTTTTCGCTTTGCGTTAGTTTTGTAGGTTTTCCTGAATCCTTGTTCCCTGACTGCCTCCAAAAGATGCCCCTGGACCTTCTGTGTGGGTCTTGGGGATTTCCTTTTGTTATTTGTGTCGTCTGAATCATACTAGCCAAGTTGTTTTGTCCTTCGTCTGAGATATTTTTTAGTAATCCGATCTTCTTTTCTTTTTGTAGGATTAGTTGGCCTTATGTCTTCTCACAAAAATATTATTGAGACGTCTTCCCAAGTCCCTGAGGGCATGGCTGATTGGGTGGATTCTATGGTTCTTCTGTGTGTTTCGTTGGTTGACTCTGAATTCTGTTAGTAACTTAGGCAATTTCATAAGATCTGTGGTAATGTTGGTGATGAAAAGAACTATGAGCTTGTATCTCCGAGTTCTTAGGAGAGGGTCTATTTCTCTACCCGAATTGCTGGAGAGCGCCCTTTTTTCTATGCCTACGACTTCTTTTTTAGTCAAATAAATATCACTCTTCCTTTTACTGATTTTGAGACCAACCTGTTATGGTCCTGTAATGTTGCTCCGTCCCAACTTCACCCCAATTCCTAGGGTTTCATAAAAATCTTTCAATTGTTGTGTCATGGATTCGGTATTCCTGCTTCACAATCCCTTTTCTTTTATCTCTTTGTTTTGACAAAGCCTGGGGTAGTTAAGAAGAAAGCCGCTTGGGTTTCTTTCCGAGCTTCTCAGGGAAAAAAGGTTTTCTCCATGTTTGATGAATCTTTCCGTGACTTTAAAAATTACTTTTTTAAAGTCTGAGCTGTTGAAGGAGCTCGGCCCTTTTTTCTGGATGAAAATAACGAGCCCGCATTTCCCCTGGAATGGCAAAAAGATGTGAGGATTTCTAGATATACATGGGAAATGTTGGATGAGGCTGAGCAAGCTTTCGTAACTGTTCTGGAAGAAAACTAGGGGCAGCCTCCCCATCTCGACACAAAGAAATTTTTAACCAACCCCTCTCTCCTCCGAACTGAGCTGGGTAGTGGTCAATTTTTTTATTTTCTTCTTTTGTCTGCTCCCATATTTCTAACAAGCTTTTTTCTGATTTGTGACTTGGTTCCTTACTGTTGTGTTTTTCTTGCAGAGATGATTAAAAATAATGAATCTATGAAGGCCTTCAAAAGGGCAAGGAAGGCTACTGTAGCCCAAAACATCTAGGCCAAGGCGGCCGGAGAGGGATCGTTCCAGGTTCAGTCGAAGCCGGTCGTACCGAGCTCGCCGGGGGCGAGGAAAGTAATCCCTACTCCCCGGGTTCGTTTGATTGATCCTCCGCAAGCTTCTGTGGCTACTTCTGGTGCTCCTCCTTACAAAAAACAGAAGACAACTGAGCCTTTTAACCTCGACGCTCCTGATTTTGATGCAATTGAATTTGTTGATCAGCAGATCGGTCCTTATGGTATCATCCCTACTGACGATGTCTCTCTCTTTCGCCATTTAGACTTCATTACTCGGAGTAGTATTAAGATGGCACATATGGGAGCTGCTATGTACCGTACTGTCCAAGATCTTCCCCTTCATGCTACCAAGGCCTTTATGGAAGAGGCGAAGAGGGAGTTTGACAGAATAAAAGGTTTGAAGGAGGAGCTTCAAGTGAAGGTGGCCAAGCTGGAGAAGGAGTTGGAGGGCGAGAAGGCGAGCTCTGTTGCTTTGGCAGCTTCTATGAGGTTGGCCGAAGACACGGCCTTGAGTCACAAGGACAGCTATGTCACATCCTACCGTGAGGTAATGCATCTTAGGGAAGAGTTGGAGTCTGCCCGGGTTGATTATGCCGAACTCCAGGGTCACCTTATGGGCAGCGTAAATGCTGCCTATGAGAACCTGAAGGATCAAGTTCGAGTTCTTGCTCCCGAGGTTGACCTTACTCTCTTCAGCCTGGACAATGTCGTGAAGGATGGCAAGATCGTCCCTGATGACCTTGATGACGACGATGTTGAACCTCTGCTGTGCCGGTTGCCAAGGCCACTGTTGTGCCGACTTCTTCAGCTCCTTCTACTGGGGTTAGTCATCCTGAGCCCGAGCCTGATTGTCAAATATTAAATCGAGATGATGGGACGGTGGATGTTGTGCCCCTCCAGACTCGTCCTCCTTCGCCTCATGTTGATGCAGCTTCTGGGAAACCTATGGATCCTCTTTAGTTATTCTTGGTATATTTGTGTATGGCCCTGTCTGTGGGCTTTTGAACTGTTTATTTTTTGGTAAATGGTATTTTGCTAACTGTTGACACTCTCTTAGTTGCTTGTTTAGCAACTTTATTTTGAAAAACAAAGCAGTTTCCAGGCTTTCGGGGCTGATTTTGGTGGCCTCTAAAGCTTTCGTTATTATAGCTATCAGTTTTTATATCATGTCTGTCTGCACTCGTCTTGGCATCTTTCTAGTTTTTTGGGAGTGTTGGGACTTTGTCTGACCTCTTTGGGTTGGCTTGGTTCTTTTGCCTGATGTCATTTCCATCAATTCGTTTTGTTTGGACTTTGTTCAGGTCCTTTTTCTTTGCATAATCGCCGAGGTCGCCGATTTCTTTATGTCGGTTTGTCCGAGCTGTTTTGTTGATAATCCTCTTTTTTGGACCCCTTTTTAGGTCTCTTTCAGGGATTATTTTTATGTTTTGGACCGCCTTCTTCGCGTCGGGTCCTATGTTATTTTCGTAATCCTCTTTTTTGGACCTTGTTCAGGTCTCTTTCAGGGATTACTTTTATAACTTTTATGTTTTGGGCCGACTTCGTCATGTTGGGCCCTTCTAAGTTATTTTGTAATCCTCTTTCTTGGACCTTTTTCAGGTCTCTTTCAGGGATTACTTTTATAACTTTTATGTTTTGGTCCGACTTCGTCATGTCGGGCCCTTCTAAGTTATTTTTGTAATCCTCTTTCTTAGACCTTGTTCAGGTCTCTTTCAGGGATTACTTTTATAACTTTTATGTTTTGGGCCGACTTCGTCATGTCGAGCCCTTCTAAGTTAAAGTAATCCTCTTTTATAGGGTTGGCCAGACCTCTTTCCAGGGTTTACTTATAACTTGGTTTGACTTGGTCCGACTTCTTAACATTGGTCAGTCTTTAAGTTATTATTTAGCAATCCATTAAGACCTCGTCAGGTCTTTTCTCCGGATCGCTTTCGATAACTTCTTGCATTATTCTGTTTTCATCTTTGCCGATTTGTAGAAGGTGAGTTCAATCCTTGTTTAATCGACCTTGAGATAAATTTGGTTTTCATCTTTGCTGGTCTTTATCGTGATCGTGCAGTGAATTCGATTTTCACTTTCTGCCGATCTGTTGCTTTATAATCGGATGATGAATGTTTCAAATTAATGCGGCTTGAGCATTTGTAGAATATCTAAACATATTTTATTCAAAAGAAAATGCAAATATGTACATGTGGAGTTTTTATCCTTTTGAGTCGGATAATTTGTGGATCTCAACTTGGTGCCTCATTAAAAAATCTTTTCAGGAAAAAGAGTACACCCTATGCTGAGATCCCTTACCATTCCTAGCTATAGTACCTTCTTAGGTTGCAGGCGTGCCATGACCTGGGAAGCTCTCGCCCCTCGAGTTCGGACAGTCTGTAATAGCCCTTCCCATGTACTTCTATGACTCGGTAGGGTCCTTTCCAGTTTGCTGCCAGCTTTCCTTCTCCGGGTGGGTCGAGTTGTTCCGATATCATTTCGGATTAGGATGAGATCATTCTCAGCGAAACCTCTTGGCACTACCTTTTGATTATATCTAGAAGCCATTCGACGTTTTAGTGCTTCTTCCCTTATCCGAGCTCTTTCTTGGATTTCAGAAAGTAGGTCGAGCTCTTCCCTTTGAAGTTGGGAGTTGGCTTCTTCATTGTAATGAACCACTCTAGGCGACCCTTCCTCGAT
>NW_015495983.1:0-5770 GCF_000816755.2 Arachis ipaensis
TTATAAGTATTGGTAAATAATGAAAAATTAATATTAACCAATAAAAAATTTAATTTCTTACACTCTCTTTCTATTGTGATGTCAAAACTCAAGAACGGTTATGTAGCATTAAAACTTTATCAAATCTTAATTATAATATCAGTCTTTATCTTATCTGTCTACTCAATTATTATTCTTATAATGGATGAATTATTGATTTTTATCTTTTAAATTAAATTTTGTTACATTAATTTTTAAGTTGAATATGTGCAATTGGATATTTGGATTTGGAATATGTTGTATAACTTGATTAAATGAAATCAAAATATTCTTGTATTTTTTTTTTCAATTTTTTTTAACATTTCACATTTCATATAGATGGATATCGATGGATATACTCATATACATCTTCTCAACTGAAATTTATAAATATAAACCCACAACAGAAACAGAGATAACGAGAGTTATTTTACTAAATGAAAATTTGGAAGAGAGATACCTACCTATAAAAAGTCACATTGTTATTCCTTATATCACTTGTAATTTGTAGATTATACCATCTTATTTTATCCTTAAGAATTACATGAGGATATTGTAGAGATTTGAGTTAATCACTACAAAATTTTTGTTTGTTTGTGAAAATTTTTTAGTTGGAGTTATTACAATTTTTATGGTATATTTTATTTGTGATAATTTTAAATAATTAACAAAAACTCTCACAGATATAGCATTCTTAATCCAATTAATTACAAAAAGCCCAATTCAAATAAATTTTCACTGAGTCCATACCAAAAATAAAAATCAAAAATCAAAAAATTTCTACTAGAGAAAGAGAATGAGGGAGAGTCTGAAACATAAAATTTTGATTCCATCCATACCGTCATTCATCTTCTTGCCACCACTGCTACCAAGCCTCCTCTGTCAATGTGTTACCGGAGGAGTTATAAGTGGAGGACGAGGTGATCGTGGAGCATTTCAATTCGCGGAGCTCTTGCCTCTCGGAATAGTATTTCAGTGATGATTTCATTCAAATTGTTGATGTAATGCTTTAGATCTTCCGCTACTGCGTCGTCTTCCATGACTAGTTCTGCTTTTGCTCCAGTGGCTTGAAGCACTCCGAGCGCAGTTTGGGCGTGGACTCGGTGGCGCTGTATGAGTAGATCTGGAAAGCGAGTAAGCAGAAGTCTCTGGAAGCTTCGATCAAAGCTGCATTCGAAGCTATCGGATCTCATGGAACTAATTCTCACGTCGTTCCGAGTCATTGCGGTGAGGATTTGATCCTACTTTGTTCTTCTTTAGTTCAAGACTTAAATTTCGTAGTTTCAATGGTGTAAATTGTATATGACATATTTTGCATTTTAATTTATGTGAGAATTATGTATGACACAATTTGATTCCAAGGTACAAGTAAGATTTGCTTAACCATATTGAGGCTTTGATTGAAGAGAGGGAACAGTATATGTTTGCAAGGAAACTCGCTGCTATTCTATGGCAAATCAATGATTTGCCTCCTTCAAGGGTGGAAAAGCAGCTTGAGTCTGAGCCCATCAAAGCCATAAAGGATAAAAGTGTTGGCTTTTTGAGATTTGGATTATTGAAGCCACATATCTCAGATCCATCATATACTCATTTCTATGAGGTAATTCTTTTTCTAACTTTCTTTTGGAAGGATAGTTAGTAATGGATTTAGCATGAAGTAGGTTTCTTGTTTCTATAATTGTTTGTGACGGGGAATCAAAAGGTTGGAAAATAAGAAATGCAAAAGAAGAGTTTTAGCCTCATCTCATCAATTTCACTTGGCTAATTACTTCTTGGAGGACATGGATGATGCTCATTCTACTCTCAATTTCATTGAGGTACTGGTGCGCGGAATTTAACTTCGCACAACTGAACCATCAAGTGCACTGGGTCATCCAAGTAATACCTGAGGTGAGTCAGGGTCGATCCCACGAGGATTGTCAGCTTGGATCAAACAGTGATTATCTTATAAATCTTAGTTAGGCAGATAGAAAAGTTGTTTAGTTGTTTAAGTGCATAAAAGTAAAATAAAGATAACGTTACTCAGTAATTGTGAATATAATGATAAGAAGATGGTAAAGGCTTCAGAGATGCTTTGTTTTTCTGGATCAATACTTTCTTACTGTCTACTCCAACTGTGAATGATTTCTTCTACAACAGGCTGTATGTAATCAATGCCGGTTGAAAGGCCGCCAATCTTCCTCGAAGCTGAACACCAGGTTTAGTGTGCATCCAGTCTGAATGAGGGTGAAGCTCCTGTAGTCCATCCCCTTGGTGATCCTACTCAAAACGCCACAGACAAGGTCGAATCTTCCGAATCAGAGAATGCTGCATCTTGATTCTAGCCTTTACCACAAAGACCCTAATCTCCCCATATCTCGGCTGAACTGATGTCTCGAGAAGTCCCCAACAAAGTCGTGGATTAGCCGTCTAAGAGATGTATTCTCAAGCTAGTGGTTCTTTGATATCCGATGAAAGATGCTCGCTGAACCCATGTAGAATAGAGATATCTTGTGATGGTTCAACTCATTCATAAGGTTGAAGAACCAATACACATCTTAGGAGAGAATCAAACACAAATTGAAATAGAACAGTAGTGCTTTTATTAATCCATGAAACTCAGCAGAGCTCCTAACCTTAACCTAGGAGGTTTAGTAGCTCATACTGTACAAGGAAACTCAAAAAATATTAAATAATGTTCTATGGCGGTCGTAGATCCTAAAACAAGAGTGATCTTCTCCTATATATACTAATGTAATAACTAAGGATTACAGAAATATGATAGGCTTAGGCTTGTAGTGAGAAAATCCACTTCCGGGGCCCACTTGGTAAGTGTTTGGACTGAGCAAAGAGTGTCTCCAGCTGCTCCTTTTTGAGCATCCAACGCTAAGAAGCGGGTAGATAGCTGGCGTTGAACGCCAGTTTTGGGCCTTCATTTCCAAAAACAAATATGGACTGTTATATATTGCTAGAAAGCCCTGGAAGTTAACTTTCCATAGCCATATAGAACGTTCTATTTGGATATCTGTAGCTCCAGAAATGCGCTTTCGAGTGCATGGAGGTCAGATCCTAACATCATCTACTACGCCTTCCTTGCCTCCGAATTAGACTTTGTCAAAACTCTCAAATTTAAACCAGAAAATACCTGAAATTACCATAAAACACAACAACTCATTTTAGAATCCAAAAATGAGAATTTTACACTAAAACCTATGAAAACATAATGAAACTTAAACAAAACATGCTAAAAACAAAGTAGGATAAAAAGAAGAGTAAGATACAATAAATATCAGAGTTTTCAATGAAGCTCAGTTTCAATTAGATGAGCATGACTTAGTAGATTTTTGCTTCTGAATAATTTTGGCATCTCACTATCTATTGAAACTCAGAAGTGTTGGCCTCTTTAGGAACTTAGAATCCAGATGATATTATTGACTCTCCTAGTTTAGTTCTTTTTTATTCTTGAACACAACTTTTAGACTCTTGGCCGTGGCCCTAAGCACTTTGTTTTCCAATATTACCACCGGAAATATAAATGCCACAGACACTTAACTGGGTGAACCCTTTCGGATTGTGATTCAGCTTTGCTAGAATCCCCAGATAGAGGTGTCCAGAGTTCTTAAGCACACTCTTTATGCTTTGGATCATGACTTTAACTGCTCAGTCTCAAGCTTTTTTTTTGCTTGACACCTTCACACCACAAGCATATAGTTAGGGACACTGTTCCTTTGGAGTGCTTAGGCCAAGATTTTGTTTCTTTTAGGCACTCCTAACCATTGATGCTCAAAGCTTTGGATCCTTTTACCCTTGCCTTTTGGTTTAAAGGGTTATTGGCTTTTTGCTCTTGCCTTTTGGTAGAGCTTATTGGATTTTTCTGCATTTTATTTCTTTTTCTGCTTTTTTTTCGCATAAATATCTATTTTTTTCTTTTATTGCTTTTGCTGCTTTTTCTTGCTTCCAGAATCAATTTCTTTTTATTTTTTAGATTACAAATAATACTTCTCCTTTTTTATCATTCTTTCGAGAGCCAACATTCTTAAACTCCAATTTTAAATATGCACTATTCATTCATACATTCAGAAAACAAAAGCAATGCCACCACATTAAGATAATTGAACTATTCTTAAGGTAAAACTTGAAATTCATGCATCTTAATTTTCTTTTCAAATAAAATTTTCTTTTAGGTAAGGTGAGAGATATATGGAACATTTTATAACATTAAGACATAGATAGAAATGATCATGCAATAAGAACACGAGAATAGACAATAAAACATAATGGAAAATCGAAAATGACATAAAAGCAAGGGTGATGGAACGGGACCACCTTAATGACAGCGGCTACCACTTCCTCTAGAGAATCCAATAGAGCGCTTGATTTCTTCAATGTCACGCCCTTGTCTCTGTTGTTCTTCCCTCAGAGATCTTTGATCTTCTCTCATTTCATTGAGGATGGTGGAATGCTCTTGATGCTCCATCCTCAACTGAGTCACGTTAGAGCTTAATTCTCCAACAGAAGTATGCTATTGATCCCAATAACTTTGAGGCGGAAAATACATCCATTGAGGCATCTCAGGGATCTCATATTGAGGCGGCTCCATAAGCTCATGTTTTGGTTCATGTGTCGGCTCTCTAGTATGCTCCATTCGCCTTTTAGTGATGGGCTTGTCCTTCTCAATTGGAATGTCACCTTCTATGACAATCCCAGCTGAATTGTGTAGATGACAGATAAGATAAGGGAAAGCTAACCTTGCTTCGGTGGAGGGCTTGTCCGCCACTTTGTACAATTCTTGAGGTATCACCTCATGTACTTCCACCTCGTTTTCGAGCATGATACAATGGATCATGATGGCTCGGCCTATGGTCACTTCGGACCGGTTGCTAGTAGGAGTGATAGAGCGTTGGATAAATTCCAACCATCCTCTAGCTATGGGCTTGAGGTCAGGCCTTCTTAGCTGGATAGGCTTGCCTTGGGAATCTCTTTTCCACTGTGCTCCTTCCACACAGATGTCTGAGAGCACTTGATCTAGCCTTTGATCAAAATTGACCCTTCTAGTGTAAGGATGTGGGTCTCCTTGCATCAAAGGCAAGTTGAACGCCAACTGATAAACCCCAATTTTGTTGTTTATCTTGGGTTAAATTCAGTGGATTTTATCAACTTATCTCACATCTATTCAATGAAAAAGCATGGTTTTGTGAATTTCTCCTAATTTGTGCTTAAAAGTAAAAACATGATTTTTAGGGCTTTAATTGGTTAAATTTAATCTACTTTGATTCCACTCAGTGCCTTGATATGTTTGTTAGTGATTTCAGGGTTAAAAGGCAAGGAATGGATCAAAGAAATGAAGAGAAAAGCATGCAAGAAGCAGAATTCATGGAAAATGAGCATTTGGAGGACTCAAGGCCACGCGCACGCGTTATCCACGCGTACACGTGAGGAGGGGATTCACCAGCGACGCGCACGGGTTACCCACGCATACGCGTGAAAGAGAAAGTTGCTACTGACGCGTACGCATGACCCATGCGTACGCGTGACAAGCGGCACGTGGCTTTATTAAATGCAAAACGCTGGGGGCGATTTCTGAGCTAACTGAGGCCCAAATCCAACTTATTTCTGATGCTTTTGAACCCAAGAATTGTAAGCGAATGGGGAGAGTAGTCATATTTTAGTTTTTCATCATGTTTTAGGTTAGAATTCTAGAGAGAGAAGCTCTTCATTCTCTCTAGAATTTAGGGTAGTTTAGGTTAAATTTTCTTAGATCCAAGTTTTAATT
>NW_015495983.1:8173-10824 GCF_000816755.2 Arachis ipaensis
TATTTTATTTTTGCTTGTTTTTATTTTTGTTTTTATTTTTGCTTTTTCTTAAGTTAAGAGGTTATTGGTTTTTATTTTAAAGTTTTTATTTTTTTCAAAAATCAAATTTCAAAATTCAAATTTAAAATTTTTCAAAATTTAAATTTAAAAATTTTCAAATTTCAAATTTCAAATTTCAAAAATTCAAATTTCAAAATTCAGTTTTCAAAATTTCAAATTTCAAATTTCAAAATTTAATTTTCAAATTCAAAATTTAAATAACCTTTTAATTTAAATTTGTTTTTATTTTTGTTTACTACTATGAACTCTCAACCCTCTGGCTTTGATTCTGGTTACAATTATGTTGCAGGAAGAAGAAATTACAATGAGAACAGGCATCAAGGTTGGAATAATCAAAGATGGGAGGAGCCACAAGGATTTAATCAACCCTCATGACAACAACCACCTCCAATGGACTATTAACAACCACCACCATATGCCTCTGAACCCTTTCCTCAACACAACTTTGAACTACCACACTCACAAGCCAACTACCACCATTCACCTCCATATGACCCTAACCCTCAACCACCATACCAACTACCTTATGAGCCATATGAACCATATATAGAACTACCCTAATTCCAATCCACTCACTCCTAACCACCACCACTTCTCTATGTGTCCTGTCCAAATCCGTCAACCCGAGAAGCAGAGGTTCACCTAAAAGAAACAGTGGATCGATTTCAGGCAACCATTCATCAATTGTGGCAAGCAATAATGAGTCAATTAGCTTCCCGATGTTCGGACACTCAAGGAACCCCATGGCTTCATGTGGACAATCTAATGAAGAACGTAGTATGGAGATACTAGAAACTCTAGTGAACAGTACGGAGCATGACTTTGTACTGGAACAAGTAGAGGAAGCCGGAATTATTGAAGAAGAAGAAGTGGTTGAAAACTTAGGAGATGCAGAACCTCCATGGGAAAGTCCATTCATAGAGCCTCCTTCCAAGACGGTTGAAATTGATACTGAGGAGGGTATACAACCTCCAAAGCATATCATAGTTGAAGACTTGGAAGAGGTTGATCAAGAGATGGACATTCAAGAAGAAGAAGCACAACCTCCCATGCCCTTGGAAAGCAATGAAGAGGAGATTGAATTGAAAGAGAACTACCAAGAGGAAGAGGTTGAAATTGAAGAAGCTTGCAAAGAGGTGGTAGTTATCAGAAAAGAGCACAAGGGAGTGGAGCTTGCAATTTCATTAAAAATACCTCCCCCTAAGTTACCATCATCCTTCACAACATTCAAGTGGGTAGAATTCATATCCCATAGCTTTCTAATCCCACTTGAATATGGGCTACTGAAGACGGATGGTCAACTTAGAGCTCTTTGTGGCATTAAGAATAAGAGGAAGATGGCCAGTGATAAGAATTGTCAAGCAAGGTTCAACATGGTTGTGTGCTCAAAGTTTAAATGCAAAAGTTGGTGTAAAGCTCAACTGAATGGGTCTAGGAAGTTGTTTGGCCACTTACGTGAGAATTCAGACTGCTTGCCACCCGGATGGAACAATATTGCTCAACCACAAGACAGGTGCAAAGGCAAGGTCTGGGACCCAGGAATCCATTCTATCAATCACCATCTTGGGGCCTGGTCACTTGCTTTAACTTACTTGAAGGCTTTCTGCGCCTGGTTTGGGATCCCGGAGGCCATTGGAATTACAAACATTGGTGGAGATTCCTGGATGAGTTCAAGCACAAGCCACCATAACAGGGAGCTCACCAAATGTCCAACTTAAGGACTTTAACTAAAAGTGCTAGGTGGGAGACAACCCACCATGGTATAATCATTCCTTTCTCAAATTTAATTTTATTTAGTTTTGTTTGTCTTTGAATTTTATTTTATTTTGTTATATTGAACCTGGAGTTTTGCATCACATTCATATTAACACTGCATTCTGCATTTTTCAGATTATAAAAAAAAAATGCCACGCGACGCGACCGCATCAGCGATGCGTCCACGTCGCAAGGAGAGGGGAGAAATTAAAAAACGAACAGAGAGTCACGCTGGAGCGTGGCTGGAGGCGTGCCAATGGCACAATTCTACCCACGCGGATGCATGCCCCACGTGTCCGCATCACCTGGGAATAATGGCCTCCCACGCGACCGCATTACCCACGCGGCCGCGTGACCTGAAAATCGACGTCAACCGGGTGCATGGCCGAAAGTTGTGCTAGAGTTGGGCTGGACTCGTGCTGGAAGCCCAAGCCCTCCCACGCGAACGCGTGCCCCACGCGTTCACGTCATTTTCAAAAGATAGCCACCCCCGCGACCGCGTCAACCACGCGATTGCGTCACCTAGAATTTTGGCAAAAATAGTTTCGAACAGAGAGTTGCGCGACCGCGAGGCTGCACTCGCACCACCAGCACAAATCGAGTCACACGATCGCGTGCCCCACGCGTCCGCGTCGCCTAACCTTATTTGCGCACCACGCGACCGCGTCACCCGCGCGACCGCGTCACCAGCATCGCACAACCTATCCAGATTAGTGCCAATTTTCTTATCTTTTCTTCTCCGAATCCTTATTCTATTATCTTTTCTTATTTCTTTCTTCTTCCTTTCTTATTTTCTCTCACTCCCATTCTAGTTTATTTAATTTATTTGCATACTC
>NW_015495984.1:0-1861 GCF_000816755.2 Arachis ipaensis
GGAACAGTAGAGCTCCACACCTTAATCTATGGTGTGTAGAAACTCTACCGTTGAAAATACATAAGTGAAAATAGGGTAGACGTGGCCGAGTGGCCAGCCTCCCATGGAGGTCTCAGAACATAAAAGTTACATAATGTGTTCCAGATATGTGAAATAAATCACTAAAAGTAGTTTTTATACTAAACTAGTAACTAAGGTTTACAGAAATGAGTAATTGATAAAGAAATCCACTTCCGGGCCCACTTGGTGTGTGCTTGGGCTGAGCATTAAAGCTTTCACGTGTAGAGGTCTTCCTTGGAGTTAAACGCCAGTTTGTAACTTGTTTCTGGTGTTTAACTCTGCTTTGCAACCTGTTTCTGGCGTTTAACGCCAGAATAGGGCAAAAAGCTGGCGTTGAACGCCAATTTGCATTGTCTAAACTCGGGCAAAGCATAGACTATTATATATTGCTGGAAAGCCCTGGATGTCTACTTTCCAACGCAATTGAGAGCGCGCCATTTGGACTCCTGTAGCTCCAGAAAATCTACTTTGAGTGCTGGGAGGTCAGAATCCAACAGCATCTGCAGTCCTTCTTCAGCCTCTGAATCTGATTTTTGCTCAAGTCCCTCAATTTCAGCCAGAAAGTTCCTGAAATCACAGAAAAATACACAAACTCATAGTAAAGTCCAGAAATGTGATTTTTATTTAAAAACTAATAAAAATATACTAAAAACTAATTAAATCGTACTAAAAACTATGTAAAAACAATGCCAAAAAGCGTATAAATTATCCGCTCATCAAAATCCCTGAGATGCCTCAAGGGATGCATTTCCCTCCACACAACTATTGGGAGCAACTCAACACCTCTTTACGAGATTTGAGTTCCAACATGGAGCAAGTAAGAGTGGAGCACCAAGAGCACTCCATCATCCTCCATGAAACCAGAGAGGACCAAAAGGCCATGAGAGAGGAGCAACAAAGGCAAGGAAGAGACATAGAGGAGCTCAAGCACTCCATAGGATCTTCAAGAGGAATAACTAGCCGCCGTCACTAAGGTAGACCCGTTCTTTAACTTTCTTGTTCTTATTTTTCTGTTTTTCGGTTTTGATGCTTTATGTTTTATCTATGTTTGTGTCTTTATTACATGATCATTAGTGTTTAGTGTCTAAGCCTTAAAGCTATGAATGATTCCATGAGTCCCTCACCTTTCTTAAATAAAATATTTTTCATTTGCAAAAGAATAAGAAGTGCATAATTTCGAAAATTATCTTGAAATTAGCTTAATTATTTTGATGTGGTGGCAATACTTTTTGTTTTCTGACTGAATGCTTGAACAGTGCATATTTTTTATAGTGAAGTTTATGAATGTTAAAATTGTTGGCTCTTGAAAGAATAATGAAAAAAAGAGAAATGTTATTGACCATCTGAAAAATCATAAAATTGATTCTTAAAGCAAGAAAAAGCAGTGAAAAACACAAAGCTTGCGGAAAAAATGGCGAAAAATAGAGAAAAAGAAAGAAAAAAAGAAAAAGCAAGCAGAAAAAGCCAATAGCTCTTTAAACCAAAATGCAAGAGAAAAAAGCCAATAACCCTTTAAACTAAAAGGCAAGGGTAAAAAGGATCCAAGGCTTTGAGCATTAATGGATATGAGGGCCCAAAGGAATAAAATCCTGGCCTAAGCAGCTAAATCAAGCTATCCCTAACCATGTGCTTGTGGCGTGAAGGTGTCAAGTGAAAAGCTTGAGACTGAGCGGTTAAAGTCGTGGTCCAAAGCAAAAAAAAAGAGTGTGCTTAAGAGCTTTGGGCACCTCTAACTGGGGACTCTAGCAAAGCTAAGTCACAATCTGAAAAGGTTCACCCAGTTATGTGTCTGTGGCATTTA
>NW_015495984.1:3436-3563 GCF_000816755.2 Arachis ipaensis
CCACCAATAAATTACATAAGTATCTTTATTTTATTTTACGTTTTAATTATCTTTTAATTATCAAAACCTCATAACCATTTGAATCCGCCTGACTAAGATTTACAAGATGACCATAGCTTGCTTCAAG
>NW_015495984.1:18942-23288 GCF_000816755.2 Arachis ipaensis
AGTAGTGTAGGGATCCAATTGAAAGGAAAAAAAGTATAGGGACCTAATTAAAAATTTGGTGAAACTATAGGGACCAACAGAATAATTAAACCATAAATAAACTAGAATGCTAGAATAAATAAAAGTAGAAGAGAAACTAAATTAAAAGAACATTGAACCTGGAATTGTGAAGGAGTAAACCTAACCTAAGAGAAATCCTAAATCCTAAAACCTAAGAGAGAGGAGAGAGCCTCTCTCTCTAGAAAACTAGATCTAAAACCTAAAATTGTGAATAATGAATAGTGTCCATTGATTCCCCCACTCTGTAGCCTCTAATATGTATTTTCTGGGCCAAAAACTAGGTCAAAAACAGCCTAGAAATTGCCCCCAGCAATTTATGATATGTCCAGCACACAGCAAAGTCACGCGTACGCGTGGATTGAATTTTCTCCAGGTCACACGTACGCGTGATCCACGCGTGTGCATCACCTAACAGCATGGCAACTATGACAAATTATATATCGTTTCGAAGCCCCGAATGTTTGCTTTCCAACGCAACTAAAACCGCCTCATTTGGACCTCTGTAGCTCAAGTTATGGTCGATTTAGTACCAAGAGGTCTGGCTGGACAGCTTTAGTAGTTCCTTCAATTCAGTTTCTTGTATTCCTTCCACTTTTGCATGCTTCCTTTCCATCCTCTAAGCCATTCCAACCCTATAAACTCTGAAAACACTTAACACACATATTAAGGCATCGAATGGTAATAAGAGAGGATTAAACATAGCAAATTTAAGGCCAAAGAAGCATGTTTTCAATCATAGCACAAAATCAAAAAGGAAAATGTAAAACATGCGATTTCTATGAATAAATGTGAGAATAGTGGATGAAATCCACTCATATAAGCACAAGATGTACCACAAAATAGTGGTTCATCAACGCACTGAAACACATCAAAAAATGAATTCAATGAGATAAAAATTAGAATAAAAAAATGAAGAAAATAGGTAACTCTCTTTATCCTCTTGTTTCTCCTTTCCATCTAACAGAAAATCGAAAAACAATCTCTCTTCATGAAGATGGAGTTCAAAAAATTAATTAAAATTATTCAAAACTGCTATGAATTACATATTAGAAACCCAAATTTAATCTAATGCCTATAATTTATAGGATACACGAGAAATCCTAAGATACATGAGAAATCCTAAATCAAGATAAACCCATTTACATATAGCCAACTAATCAAGATGCTAAAAAATTATGAAGACACAAATGAATTAGAATAC
Source organism: Arachis ipaensis (assembly GCF_000816755.2). Classification (NCBI taxonomy): domain Eukaryota; kingdom Viridiplantae; phylum Streptophyta; class Magnoliopsida; order Fabales; family Fabaceae; genus Arachis; species Arachis ipaensis. The sequence goes on from NW_015495984.1 coordinate 20,204, forward strand.
AACAGAATATATTACAAATATAAATTCACGGTGCTCTCATCCACAAAAAGCATTTACCAAGGTCCTACAATAGATAATCTTACTTGTGATTATGATTATAATTTATAAATATAAAAGGCTCCTATAACATTATAGCCTCTTTTACTTTAGAATTCAAATTCAATGCGAAGTTATTTCTAATTTCTTTACACAAAATGCTATTATTATAAAGAAAGTAGCTAAATTCTCCTTTCCAAAAAACCTCACTTTCATGAACCAAAAAATTGAAACAATAACCATTAGGTAGAAGAATACATACCACAAGAACACCAAATAGTTTTATAAGAAACAAACCATCTCCTTTCAATTTCTCCTGAAATTTTCCATTTGAAGCTAACTCTCTATCAGACTACAATGGCACAAAACCTCACAAAAAACTTCTACAGAAAAACGAATGAAATCAGAATCGATACCTTCTCAGCAAGAAGCCTAATATCATAAACAATGGCATACCAAGCATCCATAACCCAGGCAGATTCCCAATTTCAAGACTCCTATGTCGACACACTGAAACACATCAAAAAATGAATTCAATCAGATAAAAATTAGAATAAAAAATGAAGGAAATAGGTAACTCTCTTTATCCTCTTGTTTCTCCTTTTCATCTAACAGAAAATCGAAAAAAATCTCTCTTCATGAAGATGGAGTTCAAAAAATTAATTAAAATTATTCAAAACTGCTATGAATTACATATCAGAAACTCAAATTCAATCTAATTCCTACAATTTTATAGGATACATGAGAAATCCTAAGATACATGAGAAATCCTAAATCAAGATAAACCCAACTAACCTCCGAGATCTAATCGAAGATCTTCACGGCCGACATCATCAGATCTGAGAATCAAAAGTAAGAGAGAAATCGAACTTGTAAAGCTAAATATCTTTCGGTCACTCCGACAAATATCCCCCAAAAATCGGTACTCATCTCTCTAAACCCTAACCTAATAGCACAGTAGAGCAATGGCAGAAACAGGTGTCAAATAATAACATTTATTCTCATTTCATATACCAACAGATCAGAGTATACATAATATTAATTAACATTTATTTGAAACAATATCAAAAAATTCCTAAAAAACACGATGGCTAAACATCCGATATCTAACCTGTTCTAGTGAGCGAAAATTTGGAATTAAAGGACCTCTGCTGTGTTCGGCCCACTTTTTCAGCCCTTCATCCGAGGTCTCCCATTTCAGTCGTGAACTGGCCATAATGGTTTCCTCTGTGGCCTCCACAATGCCTCCAGAAACTGGTAGAATGCAAAAAACGATCGACAAACAGAGAACAGGGTTTGAGAGTGAGAGCGACAACGTGAGAGAGAAATAAAAAAAATGAGAGAGAAAGAGAGTGTCACACAGAGAAGATGGAAGGATCGAGGTCACAACACCGAGAGAAATGATCCAGGCCAGAAGGAGAGAATAGCCAATTGAGGAGAGAACGACAGGAATTAGGGAATTAGGATTTTCGAGAGAGATAGAGAGGAGAGGGACAGCGTCAAACGAAAGATAGAGAATGGAAAAAGAAGATGAAGGCGAGAACGAAACCCTTCTGAGTTACTCTGTTTTCAATTTTTATTACAAATTAATCTGAGAGTGACGCGTGACTTCAGGAGCCACGGTCATTATTCAAGTAATAGAGATATTGAGGATTGTGATTTGAATTGGGTTTTATATGCCTGTTTTATATGCCTCATCTAGAAGCTCAATGTGTTCAAAGGAGAGAATCTTATTTACTGTGTACGGGTCATGCCACTTGTTGGTGAATTCCCATGGTGACCACATATCCCTGATGGCATAGGGTTTTGTAATACTTTTTTGTCTAGGTGAGAAATTACTTGTGGGTATCTTCTTGTTCTTCTAACCTTTGGCCTTCTTCCTGGGTATTTTCTTTTCTTTATTTGATGATGTGCTCCCAACACCAAACTTTAGCTTGATATTAGGGGGTTTTAGGTGGCTTGGATCACTTGATTCAAACTTCAAGCAATTTTCCTTCTCACTTGATTCATATATGATTTTGAAAATATGAAAGATTAAGTGCTCATCATGCACCCTCAACATTAGTTCACCCTTTTCTACATCTATCAAGGCTCTCCTAGTGGTTAGGAATGGTCTTCCTAGAATGATGGAGGCATTCTCATCCTCCTCCATGTCAAGAATTACAAAATCTACTAGGAGAAAAAACTTCTCCACTTTAACTAAGACATTCTCAACTATTCCATGTGCAGATTTCATTGATTTGTTTGCCTTTCGTAGAGCTATCCTCGTTGGTTGCTCCTTTTTTATCTGTAGATTTTTCATCACAAACAAGGGAATTAAATTTATACTTGTCCCTAAATCACACAAGATTTTTTCAATGGTTGTGCTTTCAATGGTGCATGGAATTTGGAACCTCCCTAGATCTTGTATTTTCATTAGCAAATTCCTTTGAATTATGGCACTACATTTTTCGGTCATCACCACAGTTTCATCTCCTCTCAAAGATCTCTTTTTGGATAACAATTCTTTCATGAATTTAGCATAAAATGACATTTGTTCTGTAGCTTCTATGAATAGAATGTTGATGTGAAGCTTCTTGAACACCTCCAAAAAGTTGGAGAATTGTCCATCAGCATGCTGTTTCTTTAGCCTTTGAGAAAAAAGAATTCTTGACTGGCAAGGAGTCACTGTTTCTTTTCCTTTTAGAGATTTGGTTGGTGCATAGACAGTGCTCTCTTTTTCTTTCTTCTCCTCTTCTACATCCTCCTTTGGTGCCTCAGTTTGATCTTCATTCCTTTTGCTAACCACTCTTCCACTCCTCAAACTAATGATCTTGCATTCTTCTTTTGGATTTGGAATGATGTCACTACGACAGAGGTGTTTGCAGCAGTTGCGGCAGAGGCATTTGCAGTAGCAGCGGCGGTAGAGGTGTTTGCAACAGCAACGGTAGCAGAATTGTGAGATGGTGCCATTGGAAGGGCTGTCGGAGAGGAGGATGTTGGCAAAGAGGAGAGATGAGAGGGTTAGAGAGAGTGAGAGGCGAGAGGTTAGAGAGAGGAAGAAGAGAGG
>NW_015495985.1:0-6562 GCF_000816755.2 Arachis ipaensis
GGGCATCACCGTTGTCAATGGCTACATCCCATCCTCTTGTGAAAAAGGTCCAAATGCTCTGTCACAGCATGGCTAATCATCCGAGGTTCTCGATCATACTGGAATAGGATTCACCCTCCTTTTGCGTCTGTCACTACGCCCAGCACTCGCGAGTTTGAAGTTCGTCACAGTCATTCAATCCCTGAATCCTACTCGGAATACCACAGACAAGGTTTAGACTTTCCGGACTCTCATGAATGCCGCCATCAATCTAGCTTATACCACAAAGACTCTGATTAAGAGATCCAAGAGATATTCATTCAATCTAAAGTGGAACGGAAGTGGTTGTCAGGCACGCGTTCGTAGGGGAATGATGATGATTGTCACATTCATCACATTCATATTAAAGTGCGAATGAATATCTTAGAAGCGGAATAAGTTGAATTGAATAGAGAAACAGTAGTACTTTGCATTAATTCAAGAGGAACAGCAGAGCTCCACACCTTAATCTATGGAGTGTAGAAACTCTATCGTTGAAAATACATAAGTGATGAAGGTTCAGGCATGGCCGAGAGGCCAGCCCCCAAGGTGATCAATATGATCTACAGATGAACTAAAAATCATAAGATTCTCTAAATACAATAGTAAAAAGTTCTATTTATACTAAACTAGCTACTAGGGTTTACAAAAGTAAGTAATTGATGCATAAATCCACTTTCGGGGCCCACTTGGTGTGTGCTTGCGCTGAGCTTGAAGTTTACACGTGCATAGGCTTCTTCTGGAGTTGAACGCGAATTTGTAACGTGTTTTTGGCGTTCAACTCTGGTTCGTGACGTGTTTCTGGCGTTTAACTCCAGACTACAGCGTAGAACTGGCGTTCAACGCCATTTTGCGTCATCTAAACTCGGCCAAAGTATGGACTATTATATATTGCTGGAAAGCCCTAGATGTCTAATTTCCAACGCAATTGGAAGCGCGCCATTTTGAGTTCTATAACTCCACAAAATCCACTTTGAGTGCAGGGAGGTCAGAATCCAACAGCATCAGCAGTCCTTCTTCAACCTCTGAATCTGATTTTTGCTCAAGTCCCTCAATTTCAGCCAGAAAATACCTGAAATTACAGAAAAACACACAAACTCATAGTAAATTCTAGAAATGTGAATTTAACATAAAAACTAATGAAAACATCCCTAAAAGTAACTAGATCCTACTAAAAACATACTAAAAACAATGCCAAAAAGCGTATAAATTATCCGCTCATCAATACGCGTGACGTGCGCGTATGCGTCGATGTTCGCACGTGACCCACTTAAAGTGAATCCGCTGGGGGTGATTTCTGGGCTTCCCAGGCCCAAATCTAACTCATCTCTGATGCTCATTAACCTAAGGATTGAAGGGGAATCACACATCTAGTCATTATTAGTTTAGTTTAGATTAGTTTTGGAGGAAAAGTTAGTTTTAGAGAGAGAAGCTCTCACTTCTCTCTAGAATTAGGATTAGGTCAGATCTAGTTCAGAATTTCTTAGATCTAGGTTAATTTCATACTTTGATTTACTTTTCTGTTTGTAGTTCTTCTTTTTTTACCGTTCCTCTTTCTAGTTCTGCATTTAATTCATGTAATTCTCTACTTTTATATTGATGCACTTTTGTTCTTTCCTTTTCCTTTTAATGCAATTTATGATTCATGTTCCTTTATTGTTCATTTGGATTGTTGTTGTTTAATTCCTTGCAATTGAGTAGTGTAGATTTACTTTCCTTGCAACTTTACCATGCTTTCCTTTTATGCCTTCCAAGTGTTTGATGAAATACTTGGAAGGATGTTAGAGTAGAATTTTATGCTCTTGATTTGGGGAGGTAACTTAGGAACTCTTGAGTTACTAATGTCCAAGAAATTGATGATTGGGAGCCGTTAACTCTAGGTCTCACTAATTGAATTGGTGGAGAGCTAGGACTTATGCACTTGGATTGATATAGCTCACTTGACTTTCCTTTACTACTAGTTAGAGGATGACTTAGTGGGATTGATCCTTGCCAATTTTCTTGTTGTGGTTAGTGATAGGGATAGAGATCCTTGACCACCAAACCATGCCAAGACCTTTTTAGCTATTAGTTTATTTTCATTGCCATTTATTTTTCTTGTCACTTATCAAAAACCCCAAAACATGCTTGATAAAGCCCAATTTTGTGGTTTATATTGTGTAGAATTTGGGGGGTTTTGTCAACATTTCTCACACTTATTCACTAGAATTGCATGGTTTTGTGTTCTTTTCCTAATTTTGCTTCATGATGAAAAACATGCTTATTTTGCCTTAGAATTGCTATATTTTGATCCTCTTTTATTGCCACTCGATGCGGTGATGTATTCATTGAGTGATTTCAGGATTTATAGGACAAGAATGGCCTAGAAGAGGGAAACAAAGCATGCACAAGAGGAAGGAACATGAAGATTTGGATTTTGGGAACTTCAGCATGGGTTCGCACGCGCACCTCGCGCGCACGCGTGGAGGAGGACAGCTGGAAGCGGCGCGCAAGGATGGATGCATCCACGCGGATCAAAGAAATCCCACCGACGCGCATGCGCCGACGCGCAAAAGCAATCGGCACGCACGCACGCATGGTGTGCACGTGCGGCAAGCTACGCGTGACCTCATTAAAGGAAATCGTGCCTGGCAATTTCTGAGGCTTATCATGCCTAAATTCAAGTTGGTTTTTGTATGGAAAAGACCTAAGGATGCTAGGGAAAAAGGGGGGATCAATCATTTTACACTTAGACATAATTTTTAGCTAGTTTTGGTTCTTTGTTCTTCTAGGGAGAGAAATCCTTGTTCCTCTCTAGATCTAGCTTTAATTTGATATTCTCTTGTTGAATTTTGAATTGGATCTTGTTAATTACTAGTTTTAATTGTTTAATTTGAATTCTCTAGTATAATTTTGTTTAGATCTTGTGTTAGTTTTATGTTTCCTTGTTGTTTATCATTTTATACCCATCTCATGAATCTTGTGGATCTTGATTTATTATTGTTGCATTGATGATTTCCATGATTAATTGTGTTGTTTGAGTGATTGTATGTTGATAATTGTTAGTGGGTACTTGTTAGTTTCAATTTAATTGCAATTTGAATATGTCTTTTGTTAATACTTACCATGTGTTTGATGAAATGTTTCCTTTGATTATGGAGTAGTTTTCTTTACTCTTGGTATAAGCTAAGGGAATTGAGTGATCTTGAGTCATTGGGTCTCATTGAATTAGTGATTTGAGAACCCTAGGTGATCAATTTGATACTCATTGATACTAACCCACTACTAATCTAATTAGTAGATAGGTTGGGACTTATGGGTTGATGTGATCAAACCTATTTAACGTTCTTCAAGCCTAGGAGTAGACAATACATACTTAAGGCTTTTGAGAAGTAGTCTTAGTGGGTTGGTACCTCATAATTGTCAATGTTTGATATGGAGACAAGGATGGCGATCTCAATTTCCATGCTTAGCCAAGAGTTGCTTTTATCATTCATATTTGAAAATCCAAAAATATTGATTGCTTTGTCTTAGTTATAGTTACTTGTTTAATTTAGAATAGAATTACATTGGATGTTACTTTATTAGTTTGGAATTATTTACATCTTGCTTTAGTCAATTGAATTGGTTTCTTACATCCCAAGATTACTTGCTTGTTAAGATTCCTAGTTTAATTTCTTGCTCATGACTTGCAACCCCGTATTTCTAACCAATGTTGAATCACATGTTTGCCCATTCCTTGTGAGACGACCCGAGGTTTGAATACTTCGGTTACTTTTATTGGGGTTAAACTTGTGACAACCAAATTCCTTTCTAAATTTGACTCGAGGATTGTTATTGGGTAGAGCTATACTTGCAACGGGATTTTATTGAGAAATTCTATACCAACATAGTCTGCGACACATCAAATTTATGCTCCATAACCAATAACAAGACACTTTATCGCAATTCCTAGGGAGAACGACCCAAGGTTCCAATACTTCGGTTTATAAATTTAGGGGTTTGTACTTGTGACAAACAATCTTTTGTATGAAAGAATTATTGTTTGGTTTAGAAACTATACTTGCAACGAGAATTTATTGTGAATTCTAAACCGTCAAAAATCCTGATCATCACTGACTTCTAGAGCTTTCCAGCAATGTATAATAGTCCAAACTTTGCTTCAGATTAGAAGGCCCAAAACTGGTGTTCAATGCCAGCCTCCTGCCCCTTTTCAGGCATCCAGTGCCCAAGGAGTAGAGACCAGCGTCCAAACATCTAAAGAGGACCCCTAGATAGCGTTCAACGCCGTAGAGGCCTCATAGCACGTGGATCCCATCAAAGCTCAGCCCAAACACTCATCAAGTGGGCCCTAGAAGTGGATTTTAGTACCAAAAATACTGTTTTACCCTTACTAGTCATTTGTTTAGTATATAAGGGATTAGATTTACATCATCAAAAGAACTTTATACCATACTTTACACGTTTACCATTGTATTTTCCATTCAGTATGAGTTTCTAAACCTCCTAAGTTGAGGGGAGGAGCCCTGTTGAGTCCTATGAATTAATAAAAGTATTACTATTTCTCTTCGATCCATTTTTGATTAATTCTAAGATGTATCTTCGTTCTTCAACACGGTTGATGCCAGGGTATCTTGGCTAGTTTCACAAACCATTTTTTGTTTGTTTTAGGTTAGTTTCTTGCATTTTCTTAAGCTATAGGCATGTATTTTGATGAGAATTTCATGCATATCTTGATTCAATCAAACATGATTAAATTGATGCAATTTCATGAGAGTTATGCAAGATTTACTTGATGATATGAATGATACAAAAGTCCTGTGATTATGGCAATACTTTGATGCATTTTTGTTTGGTTGATGATAGGTAAGAAGAAGCAAAGGAAGGGAAAAGAAGAAGTAGAGCAAGCAACGTTGGTGGCCAAAGTTGGCTCACCAACGTTGCCACAAACGTTGCTCCTGACGGCCTGACTGTGCCTTCTTCAAACAAAAATAACTTGAGATACAAAGCTCCAAATGAGGTTAATCTAAAAGCATTGGAAAGTAGGAATCTAGAGCTTTCCAAGCATATATGGTACTGCATGGTGGACACTAAATTTGAGGGAAAAAACTTTCCATGGAGTATAACCCGAGCAGTAGAGCTCCAAATAATGCGCTTCCAATGGCATTGGAAATTAGATATTAAGGGCTTTCCAATAATATATAATAGTATGGGGTGAACAATAAGTTTGAGCTTCAGAATCCGGCGTTGTTACCAACATTGGTGTAAACGTTGGTGTGCCAACGTTGCCTCAAACGTTGCACACCAACGCCAGCGACCCTATCCCCTTCAAAGGAGCATAACTTGAGTTACAGATAGCCAATTGACGTGCTTCTAGTTGGGTTAGAAAGCTAACATTCAGAGATTTCCAACCATGTATAATAGTCTATAGTGAGGTGATGAGCGGATAATTTATACGCTTTTTGGCATTGTTTTTAGGTAGTTTTTAGTAAGATTTAGTTAGTTTTTACTATGTTTTTATTAGTTTCTATGCAAAATTCACATTTCTGGACTTTACTATGAGTTTGTGTGTTTTTCTATGATTTCAGGAATTTTCTGGCTGAAATTGAGGGACCTGAGCAAAAATCTGATTCAGAGGCTGAAAAAGGACTGCAGATGCTGTTGGATTCTGACCTCTCTGCACTCGAAATGGATTTTCGGGAGCTACAGAAACCCAATTGGTGCGATCTCAATTGCGTTGGAAAGTAGACATCTAAGGCTTTCCAGCAATATATAATAATCTATACTTTGCCCGAGCTACAGAAACCCAATTGGTGCGATCTCAATTGCGTTCAAACGCCAACTTCCTGCCCTATTCTGAAGTTAAACGCCAGAAACAGGTTACAGACCAAAGTTAAATGCCACAAATAGGCTGTAACCTGGCATTTAACTCCAAGAGAAACCTCTACATGTGTAAAGCTCAATGCTCAGCCCAAGCACACACCATGTGGGCCTCGGAAGTGGATTTTTGCACTATCTGCACTTAGTTACTTATTTTCTGTAACCCTAGCTACTAGTTTAGTATAAAAACAACTTTTAGAGACTTACTATGTACCTCATGACATTTTTACACTTTACATTATATTTCTGACGGCATGAGTCTCTAAACCCCATGGTTGGGGGTGAGGAGCTCTGCTTTGTTTCGATGAATTAATGCAATTACTACTGTTTTTCATTCAATCACGCTTGTTTCTATTCTAAGATATTCAATCGCACTTCACCCTGATGAATGTGATGATCCATGACACTCATCATCATTCTAACCTAGGAACGCGTGCCTAACAACCACCTCCGTTCTATCTGCACTAGCATGAGTGTGTTTCTCTTAGCCTCCTGGTTCATGATTAGAGTCTTCGTGGTATAAGCTAGAATTATTGGTGGCCATTCCTGAGATCCGGAAAGTCTAAACCTTGTCTGTGGTATTCCGAGTAGGATCTAGGAAGGAATGACTGTGACGAGCTTCAAACTCGCGAGTGTTGGGCATAGTGACAGACGCAAAAGAATCAACGGATTCTATTCCAACATG
>NW_015495985.1:9963-10335 GCF_000816755.2 Arachis ipaensis
TGGCGTATGTGTATTGATTACAGAAGGCTCAATACAGCCACCAGGAAGGATCACTTTCCTTTACCATTCATAGACCAGATGTTAGAAAGACTAGCAGGTCTTGAATACTACTGCTTTTTGGATGGCTATTCAGGTTACAACCAAATTGCAGTAGATCCTCAGGACCAAGAGAAAACAACATTCACATGTCCTTCGGGAGTGTTTGCCTACAGAAGGATGCCTTTTGGTCTGTGCAATACACCTATAACCTTTCAAAGGTGCATGCTCTCTATCCTCTCTGATATGGTAGAAAAATTTTTGGAAGTCTTCATGGATGACTTTTCAGTATTTAGAGACTCATTCAGCTCCTGCCTTGACCATTTAGCACTTGTT
>NW_015495986.1:0-6635 GCF_000816755.2 Arachis ipaensis
AAAGCATTAGACCTGTGATATTAAGACTGATCAACTTAATATCACTTGTTTAGTGTGTATAAGGACCATATGTCGACTCGCAGACGTGGTCGCGGGCGAGGTAGAGATAGGATAGGCACCGTTACTCTTGGCGTGGCAGGGACTGATCCAGTAGACTTTATGGCTGCCCTAGGAAATATGGCTGCAGCTATGCAGGCGATAGCCGAGGCACTGGGCAATCAGATAAATCAGGGTAATCATGGGAACAATAATGGTGAGGACGGTCCTATGACACTTGCTACATTTCTGAAAGTTCACCCTCCGACCTTCAGGGGAACCTCAAATCCCACTGATGCAGATAATTGGATTCAGGCTATGGAACGGGCATTGCAGGCCCAACAGGTTTCTGAAGAGCAATGGGTTGAGTTTGGAACTTATCAGTTGCAAGGTGAAGCTCAGCGTTGGTGGTAGAGAATACGATGTATCCTGCAGGCAGATGATGCTGGGATAACCGGGAGGTTGGTTATCTAAGGATCATGTTTTACCTGTTTACTCTGAGAAGCCAGTACAGTTTATGCCGGAAGGGTCAGAAGCACCGGTTCTGGTGAATAGTTACTATTTGAATTCTATGATAGTAAACTGTTCTGGAACTGAATGTCAGGGTATTATGTTATTAACTGTGGGAGTATCAGGTGATGATCAGAGTTTAGTGCAGATTTCGGTTGTATGTGAATTTTCAGACGTGTTTCCGGATGATGTTAATGAATTTCCACCTAATCAGGAGGTTGAATTTGCAATTGAGTTGGTGCCTAGAGCCAGTTTGATTTCGATTATTCTTTACAGGATGTCACCTTTAGAAATGGTTGAACTCAAAGCTTAACTAAAAGATCTGTTGGGTAAGTATTTTAACTGACCAAGTGTTTCTTCGTGGGGAGCGCTAGTGTTACTGGTAAAGAAGAAAGATTGGAGTATGCATTTATGTGTCGATTATCGACAATTGAATAAGATCACTGTGAAGAACAAATATCCGTTGCCTAGAATCGACGATCTAATGGATCAGTTACAGGGTGCCGGTGTGTTTTCTAAGATTGATTTGCGATCCGGTTATCGTCAGATAAGGGTTAGAGATGAAGATATTCCAAAAACTACTTTCAGAACATGTTATGGTCATTATGAGTATACGGTGATGTCTTTTGGGTTAACTAATGCCCCAACAGTATTCATGGATTATATGAACAGGATTTTCTGACCGTATCTGGACAAGTTTGTTATTGTCTTCATTGATGACATTCTTGTTTATTCTAAGACTGAAGAGGAGCATACTGATCACTTGCGAACTGTGCTGCAAATTCTGAGAAACAGGAAGTTATATGCTAAGTTTTCTAAATGTGAGTTCTGGAAGAGTGAAGTGAAGTTTCTCGGCCACATGGTGAGTAAGCAGGGAATAGCTATGGATCCTGCTAAGGTGGAAGCAGTGATGAATTGGGAGCGACCAACTTCAGTGACAGAGATCAAGAGTTTCCTAGGTTTGGCGGGGTATTATCGCAGATTCATTAAGGGATTTTCACAGCTCGCCTTACCTTTAACCAAGTTGACTAGGAAGGATATGCCTTTTGTCTAGACTCCGGAATGTGAAGAGAGTTTCCAAGCATTGAAGCACAGGTTGACTACTACACCTGTATTGGTATTACCTGAACCAAGTGAACCGTTTGAAGTGTACTGTGATGCATCTCTGAAAGGTTTAGGGTGCGTTCTAATGCAGCATCGAAATGTTGTAGCATACGCCTCACAGAAATTAAGGCCGCATGAGATGAACTATCTGACTCACTACTTAGAACTTGCTGCTGTTGTGTTTGCTCTGAAAATCTGGGGGCATTATCTCTATGGCATTAAGTTTCATGTTTTCTCATATCATAAGAGTTTGAAGTATCTTTTTGAGCAGAAAGAGTTGAATATACGTCAGAGAAGGTGGATGGAACTTCCGAAAGATTATGATTTTGAATTGAATTATCATCCAGAAAAAGTGAACGTTGTGGCGGATGCCTTGAGTTGGAAGTCTTTATATGCGGCTTGGATGATGCTATGGGAAGAAGAATTACTAAGGGCATTTCAAGGTTTGAATTTGGGAATTAGAAAAGAATCTGGAATTTTGTGTTTGAGTTAGTTGCAGATTTCAAGTGATTTTAAGTTGGAAATTTTGAAGGCTCATTGAGACAGTGAAACATTACGTAAGGTATTACTAGCAGTTGAATAGGAAAAATAGTGGAGAGTGTCAGAATGACAGGATGGTTTGTGGAGGTTCAAGAATCGGATTGTTGTGCCAGATATTGGGGACCTGCGACAGAGTATCTTGAAGGAAGCTCATAAGAGCGGATTTTCAATTCATCCAGGGAGCACTAAAATGTATCAGGATCTGAAAGCGATGTTCTGGTGGCCAGGTATGAAGAATGATGTGGCATTTCATGTATCTAAATGTTTAACGTGTCAGAAGGTTAAGATTGAGCATCAGAGACCATTAGGGACCCTTCAGCCTTTAGAGATTCCACAATGAAAATGGGAGAGTATCGCAATGAATTTTGTGATAGGTTTGCCTAGAACCCGGTCTGGTTGTGACGCTATTTGGGTAGTTGTGGATCGACTGACGAAATCAGCTCACTTTCTTCCTATCCGAATAAGTTGCACAATGGAAGAATTGGCTCGAATGTATATCAACAAGATTGTTAGGTTGCATGGCGTGCCTTCTACCATTATATCTGACAGAGATTCCCGTTTTACATCAAGATTTTGGGGAGCTTTTCAGCGTGCATTTGGGACTCAGTTAAGCTTGAGTATTGCGTATCACCCTCAGACAGATGGTCAGTCAGAGAGAACTATTCATACCTTGGAGGATATGTTAAGGGCTTGTGTTTTGAACCAGCCAGCAAGTTGGGATCGGTATATGCCATTAGTGGAGTTTGCTTATAACAATAGCTATCATGCAAGCATTGGAATGGCTCCATATGAGGCTCTGTATGGCAGAAAATGTCAATTTCCACTATGTTGGTATGAAACTGGAGAAAGAAGTTTGTTAGGGCCTGAGATGATAGCTGAAACTACTGAACGGATAAAGAAGATTCGTAGTCAAATGCTTATAGCTCAGAGCCGTCAGAAGAGTTATACTGATCAGAGGCGAAAGCCTTTGGAATTTGAGGAAGGAGAGCATGTTTTTCTGAAAGTTACACCAACCACTGGAGTGGGAAGAGCTATTAAGACTAAGAAACTAAATCCCCGTTATATTTGACCGTTTGAGATCCTAAAGAGAATTAGGCCAGTGGCTTATAGAATTGCCTTACCGCCGTATCTTTCGAATTTGCACGATGTGTTTCATGTGTCACAGCTTCGGAAGTATACTCCTAACGCAAGTCATGTTCTAGAACCGGAACCAATCCAAATAAGAGAAGATCTAACACTTCCAGTAACTCCGGTGAGAATTGATGACACCAGTGTTAAATGGTTACAAGGGAAGGAAGTATCATTGGTAAAAATAGCTTGGAGTCGAGCTGGTATCGAGGAACATACCTGGGAACTCAAATCAGATATGCGAAAGGACTACCCACATCTCTTTTCAGGTAACTGAATTTGAATTTTGATGGCAAAATTCTTTATTAGGTGGGTAGGATGTAAACCCCGGTTCAATTAGTAGATAATTATTCAATAAATTAGTTTTTAATAAGGAATATTAGAAGCACGAATATTATATCAAATTAGGATAGAGCTCATCGAAATGAGAATTTTGACACTAATTTCGAAGAAAACGGTCCAAGATTGGACCGAACGGGCCGAACCGGGCCCGTGAGCCCAACCGGCCCAGCACATTTAAGTGACTTACGGGCTCTTCTTCCTCATTTTCAAAAGCACGCTGAAGCTAATAACAGAGAGAAGAAGAACGAAACACCCCCGAAACGTTATGGTAACTTTCCGATCCCCGTAACTTCTCCGTCCGAGCTCCAATCGCCGCACCATTCGCGGCCACGCGTTCACCACGTCGAGCTCTACGTTTCTACTGAAATAATTTCATAGGTAACTTGTTATTTCACCTCAGCCTCTTTTTTCCCCCAATTTTCAAATTAGGAATAGAAAGGTTGAATTTCTTTGATTTTTGATGTTTTAGGATCCGATTAGCTTGAGGGAAACGTTCACTCTTGCTTATGTGAAGCTTGGGTAAGGTGAGGATACGATAATTCTATTTTATTTTCTTTGAATTTGAGATTTGAGTATTAAATTGGATATATATGTGTTATGAATGTGTATTAGGTTGTGAATAAATAATTGGAGCTTGAAATTGTGAATACTGGAACTTGGAGGAAGCTGATTAGTTGAGGTTTTGAGGGCTGTGTTTTTTTAGAAAAATTGTCTTGGAATAATACTTGGGAATCGGCTAAAGTATGGTTTAGGTTTCTTGCATTTAATATATAATATTCTGTGAAAACTTAGGCTAGATGACCAGAGGATAAGTTGGATTGCATGTGTATATTTAATACTTAGTATCCTGTTGATGAACATGGTTGGTTTGGCGCTTGTTGAGTAACTGGTGCTTTGGTGAATTATTGATTTGAAGTATTTTGTGTTAAAAGCCTAGGATTTGTGAACTATAATTCTTAGTTGAATTTTGGTTGTTGGATTTGAATATTGTATGAGTATAATTGTTGATCTGAGGTAAATTTATTGTGGTGATTGTTATAATGATGAGGAAGGGTATATTGAATTGAAAAGAATACAGGTTTGGACCCGAAAAGGGTGGCAAAGTCCGAGTTTTAGAGGAAATGATGTCGAAATTTTATAAAAATTAGAGATTTTGTTTATATGATTATTTAAAAAAGATTTATATTCAAAGGTTATATGGTTTGATTTTGAGTTATTAAGAAAATGAGCATGTTTTAAGTTTGATTCATTTAGAAAAGAATGAATTATGTTTTGAATTGGAACTATTGATGGACGGAATGGGAAGTGTGATAATGAAGGATAAGGATTGAATATGATTGATGTATGATGATGAATGAGATGCGATTGAGAATGATGTGGATGTTGATGAATTATAATTGAATTATTTATATGGCTTATAAATTTGAATGATCTGAGATACGAGATTCCCTTGATAAAGTGTCGTGGCTTGCCACCACGTGTACCAGGTCAAAAACTTAATACTCTGTTGACTCTATGACGTAAGTGTGACCGGGCACTATATAAATTCCTTAGAATGTTACCCCTATTGAGCAATATTGATTATTTGAGATAAAGCTATGCATAGACTCTTGGGGATACACATCGGGGGACAGTCTAAGTTCAATTCAGACTTGTCGGGTTGGCTGGATAACCGACAGATGAGCCTCATCAGCCATAAGACAGGCATGCATCATATGCATATTTCTTGAATTACTTGCTTGTGCTTTAATTGGGTGTGCCTACATGTACTTGCCATGTTAAATGTGTATTTGTAACCTTCTTGTGCTTGCCTTTATCTGTCTATTTGTCTGTGAAAATGCATAATGGAATTGGAGGTATGGAGGAACGGCAGTATGAGACTTAGATTTAAGGTTAAGTTAAGTTAGGTTTAGATACTCTTAGAAAACCACCTTTTATGGCTTCTGCTTAATACTTTAAGCTCTATAATCTGAGTATCGGCATTCTAGGATTGCCTCTGGCATTCCTAGGGCCTTATTTATTATGTGTGTGGAACCTTTACTATACTGAGAACCTCCGGTTCTCATTCCATACTATGTTGTTGTTTTTCAGATGCAGGTCGAGAGGCACCTCGTTAGGCGTCTGGACTCTTGAAGCGGAGTGATTACGGGGTTATTTTGTTATGCTATGATGTATATATATATGTACTTGGCTTTCTCTCTGCATAACTTGTTCTTTTTGATCCTCTTAGAGGTTTATGGAGAGGCAGGGTTTTGCTTATGTACATTTGGGTTTTGGATATGTATATATATATGTAAATATTCTCCAGCCAGCCTTGACTTCGCAGACTGAGTTAGGAGCTTGTTATTTTGTATCTTTGGCACTCTTATTCCTACTTCTGTCATCTTATGTTTAGTAGTTATAGTTTTCTTAGCACGCAAGTTTACTCGTTCCTTGAGCGTTGTGCTTTTATTTTGCGATTTTTATTTCCTCTATTCTTCAAGGCTCCTAGCACATTATAATTCTTTTGCTATTATATGTACTCATTTTATTTTAGAGGTCGTACTACCACACCACCTCTGTTTTACGACTTAAGCGTAAAGTTTTGTGTGGTAGGGTGTTACACAAGGTATTTAGAGTACTAACATAACATTAGTTTGTCATAAAACTGTACAAATGTCTCTTCTACAATATATTACTGATACTACTGTGTTTTTTCAATTCAAGAAGCATGAGAATGTCAACACAATCCTAATCTATCGACATTCAAGAAACGTTTGAGATTGAGAGCCGCACAAATGTCTTCCCATAACATATTTTGGATTCTTTTTACTTTAAGTGACAACATGTGCTTCTCTCACAAATATTTTTTTTATTATTTTTTATGATTTGTGAACGTATTAATTTATTATTTATATTTATTTTCATTTGATTAAATTATTTGTAATTCTACTAATTTAACATAAAATTTATATTTTTGTAAAATAAAATAATAA
>NW_015495986.1:8398-11940 GCF_000816755.2 Arachis ipaensis
AGGAAGCACATTGAAACCTTTTGACCTTCAATCGTTGAGAAGAACAATTTGCAAAAATGTGCCTCATGTTGTGGAGGTAAGCGAGCTCGATGCATGTAAGGTTTTAATCACGTTTGAGTCGGTGAAGCACGCGGACGAGGCATTCACTTTCAAGTTGGATAGGTTATTACAATTTGTTCATAAAGTTTGGCGTTGGGAGGAGTCGGAACGATGTGAGACCAGAAGAGTTTGGTTAGAATGCTACGGGGTGCCTTTACACGTATGGTCTTCAGAAACATTTACAATCATGGGTGACATATGGGGTGATGTGGTTAGTTGTGATATAGGTACAGGAGCAGGATCATCCTTTAGAGCTGGACGGATTCAAATTGACACAAGCATTTTTAACGTCATCCGAGATTGGATCCATATCTCAATCGGTGATAGGGGTTTTGATGTTTATGTTAAAGAAGTGGGTTATGAGGCATATGGTATAGAAAGTATGAGTCGGGACCAAGATGGGGGGCCTGTGATCAGAAACTCAGATGCTGGCAGTAATAGTCACACGACTGAGGTGGTGCCGTGGGATCCGGTGGCAGACCTGCAGATTTTCAATGATAAGTTGATCGGCGGTGAGGAGGGTATAAGGGTCATTGATGAAGTGCTTTTGAATGATTTAAATTTCAAATATCATAATTTGAATAAGGCATTTATGGTAATTGATTGGGATAGTTACTCTGGGTGTAATGGGAAGGAGGATTTTGGGGGATATGAATTGAATGGGGAGGAGGGTTCGGAGAGAACGGTTACGCAGGAAATTAACGTCCTGCATGGGGCTGCTAGGGTAGGTGAGGTTAAGGGAGTGGGATGCTCATATGAAGACCAAAATAAGGGACATATGGCTGATGGGGGTGGTTTGGGCTTGGAAGTAAGTGGCCCAGGTACCAAAATGCAAGTAGGAGGGCTGAAACAAAAGGGGATTTGGGCGGATGATAATTGGGCTAATAAAGATATGTTGCTGGGCCCGGGGACTACAGGAGTATCCACGGGAGAGAGGTTGGCTGAGAGGGCAGTAGAGCCGGGTCGGACTGTAGTGGCGCGGGTCAGCCAGAATGTTGAGAAGGGCACGCTGCAGGAACAGGGGCCGTGTCTGTAAGCTAGGAAAGCATGCCCAGGAATGCGCGGTCTGGACGTTGCTGCTGCGGAGTGGGACGAGGCGCTCGAACTGGGTCAATGGATGGCGGATGCGAGAAACTCCATGGCCGGCGCAGGGCACTGCAACCCAGGGAGTGGCGAGAACCGTGAAAGAGGCCAAAAGGCGTCGTGGAGGGTGGAGAGGGTAGGGGAGCTGGTGGAACCGGTTGAGGGGGGAGAGGACAATCTCTCTTCTTGTAACCTATCTGCGAACCCGGTTCAGGAATGTAAGACTTCGACACCAATGAGGCTGGTTGCGCGGAACACATGCGGGCAGGATATGGCGATTGGGGAGTCAAACGTGGTGGCAACCGAGGAGTACCAGGCAGGAACAGCGACCAGGCAGGGGACAGGTGAGGGTAGAAGTCCGGTGCAAGATCAGAGGAAAGAGAATGAGAAAACATGGGCGTTGGTAGTAGAGTCGGGTGCTGTTTTATATGATGAAGAAGTGGATATTATGGCAATCTTGAAAGAGCAGAATGAAGAAGTAGCGGCGAAGAGAAAGATGGCAAAACAAAAAGAAAAGGCAAGAAGAAGTCGGCCGAAGAGTCTCAATAAGGTGAGTAAGAATGTTGTTAAATAATTTTTAGCTGTTGGAATATTCGGGGGTTGAGGGGGGATGGCAAATTGAGTATGTTAAAATCTTTGAAGAAATGTTATAAGCTCAACATGCTAGGTTTGATTGAAACTAAGAGGCAGGTTGTTACTAAATTTGATGTTGCAAGAATCTGGGGTTATAGTTCTGTGGGATGGGAGTATGTGGAGTCGGCAGGGGCCTCGGGGGATTTGTTGCTAATTTGGGATGAGGAGGTGTTTAAAGCAAACAACTGTTATAAAGGGGAGAGATGGTTGTGCGTTGAAGGAGTGATGACGAAAAATAATTTTAATTGTGCTTTTTGTTTGGTGTATGGGGCGCATGAGAGAGAGGAGAAGCAGGCTATCTGGGAGGAGTTGAGTTATATTGCGGGTCTGTGTCAGGTGCCTTTCTGCTTCTTTGGGGACTTCAATGAGATCCTTCATATTGACGAGCGTAAAGGAACTAGTAGTTTACCGGTGTCAGCAGAAGAGTTTAGAATTTGGGTATAGGATATGCAGTTGATGGACTTGCCTCTGAATGATAGGAAGTTCACGTGGTTCAGGGGTCAATCGTGCAGCCGGATTGATCGGGTCTTGGTGAATATAGAGTGGGTTGAGGAATTTCCTGATGTTCGTCTAAAAGGTGGGCCTAGAGGGCTGTCAGACCACTGTCCGTTGATTGTGGAGGATAAGAGGGCTGGGGATGGCCCCCGACCTTTCAGAAGTCTAGATTCCTGGTTTACGCATGAGGGTTTTCTGAGCATGGTTAAAAATGAATGGAGAAATTTGGGGGACGCACAATTCACTAGTAAGTTGAAGGCTTTGACGGGTCCGCTACGACTATGGCACAAGAACAATTTCGGGGATATGGATAAGAGATTGAAGATGCTTGAGGAGGAGATTAAGAAACTAGATACTATGGCTAGCGAAGGTATATATGATGGTACAACGGAGGCTAGAAGGAAGGCGTTGGTGAGCTATTGCCAGAAGTGGTATGTTAGAAAGGAGTTACACTAGAAGCAGATGTCGAGGTCTCAGCATGCCAAGTACATGGATAAAAATACTAGAAACTTCCATAATATTGCCTCGGCTAGAAGACGGAATAACAAGATTGATGCTCTGATGATCCATGGCCGGTTAGTGCGGAATCAGACAAGAATAAAGGTTGCAATTAGAAGTTTTTATAAGGACCTGTATCGGCAGGAAGTTGTTCCGAGGATAAGATTTTGGGATGGTTTGGTAAGACAGATTGATGGAGCAGAGGCTGTTGCTTTGGAGGTGATACCGTCTGTGGAGGAAATTAGGGAGGCATTTTGGGACTGCGAATCCTCTAAAGCCCCGGGCAGTGATGGATACAATCTGAATTTCATCAAACGATGCTGGGAAGATATTGGTCAGGAGTTCACTGCAGCGGTGATGGAGTTCTTCCAAAGTGCTAAGCTACCAAAAGATGCAAATGTCACCTGGGTGACACTAGCTCCGAAGTTTGTGGGTGCCAAAGAGATCAAGGATTTCAGACCGATTAGTATGGTGGGATGTGTGTATAAGGTAATCTCCAAGGTCCTAGTGCGGAGAATGAGAACAGTAATGCCAGAGCTGGTGGGAGAGACTCAAAGTGCTTTTGTTAAGGGTAGGAAGATACATGACGGCGCCCTTATTGCTTGTGAGACGGTTCACTGGCTCAAGTCGAGAAGAAAGAAGACGGCAATCATAAAGCTAGACTTTTAGAAAGCCTATGATAAAGTTAGATGGAGCTTTGTGGATATTGTGCTTCAGAAGATGGGTTTCAGTCA
>NW_015495987.1:0-1198 GCF_000816755.2 Arachis ipaensis
TAAATAAGAAAAATGCTACTTGTACAACAAAATTCAGCTTTTATTCAGCCTTTAAATTTAATATTTTATTATTTTAATTTTTAAATTAATCATATTTTCTTTTTTTAAGGAACCACTTTTATTTTGAATACTTATCGCCGTAAAATTTGTAACCACTTGCAATACATTAATTCTTTGTAAACTAAACCATAAAATTCGTAACAACTTTTCGTGAACTAATTTTTAAAAAATTAGTGAAGTTTTCAAAATCAATTAAACTCACTTCAAAATTTTTTTTATTCAAAACATTCAAAATTCATGTCAAAAACACATCTAAAATTAAATAAACAACATAAACAGCACATTCAAAATTATGTATTAACACATCTAAATTATTATCATTGTAGTTCTAAATTACATATTGAACACAGAAAAAATTAAACTCAAATACACATCCAAAATTATAAGAATACACTCTAAATATTTTATCAAAACATCCAAAACTCATGTAAAAAAACTTATATATGTACATAAGAACATAATGAACAACATAAACACATCCAAAATTAAGTATCGACACATACAAATTAGGTTAACATTACAACTCCCAAATCAAACATATGAGTGCAAAAAAAAAATTATAATCACAAATACATTTAAAAAAAAAAAAGAAAAAAAACACAAACACTTCTAATATTATACATAAATTAAAAAAAATAGAACTTTTTATTAAGTGGAAAAAAAAGGATAATATATCTTCATGAATGAACTCAACTAAATTTTTTTAGAATTTTGCAAGCAGAAATACCAGAGACAGAAGGAGTGCGATGTGGGGGAGGAGACAGGGGGAGGCGCGGGAGAAGGCGGCGGTTGTGCGTCGCGCGAGGGAGGAGACCAGGGACGGAGAGGAGCCCATCGATGGAGGAGGCGGGGTGTGCGCAGGGGAAGTGCGCGTCGCGGGGAGGAGCGCGTCGCCGAAGGAGGAGATCGTCGCAGAGGAGTGCGCAATACGGGAGATGACGAAAGCGGCCACAGATGAGGAGGGAGAGGTGCTGCAGCTCTGGATCTTTACAGAACGAAGATTTTACTAGTGACCTATGATGCACGGACACTGACACGGACACGGGATACGACACGATACGGGACACGCTGACACGTGAATTTTAAAATCTTATAAGACACGGGACACGCATATATATAAAATATAAAGTATTTTTTA
>NW_015495987.1:10245-11410 GCF_000816755.2 Arachis ipaensis
AAGGCCTTCTGACTTGGTTGTTTACACTCGACTAGAGACAGGTTTACATGGTGACCCTGTTTCTCAAACACAAGTACACAACAGTTATATGTTGATCAAGTATTTGCCAAAATTAATAATATTTGCTAACGGTGTAGCATTGTTCTTATAATAATATTGAAACATACAAACTTATTTTATGTTTACTTTATGTCGTAAGACCGTCACTAAACACAACCTTAAAAAATCTGTGTATATATATAACTTGAAGCATACCTTTTTTTGTGCAATTTCAGCCTGCATGCCAAGAATCCCAGCTACAACATCCATGATTATAATTAGGAGACAAAGGAAAATTCCTGCTATTCTAGTAGGGGCCATTATTGTGGAAGAATTTAGCTATTTGTTTCTGGTTTGCTTGTTGACAAGTGGTAATTGAAAAATACTATAGTGGAGTGAAAAGATACGTACGGAGCAACAATATTTATATACATGAAGAGTAGGAAGAAGTTGGAACAGGTGAGAAAAGTCTCTTTTGTCCAAACTGTACAATCTAAACTTTAATATGCTTTGCGTCACTATAGGTATAAATCTTGTATCTACATCTACATTTATGTAACGCCGTATATTATCCTAAATAATTTGTAATGATTGTGTTCTAAATTTTGTTATATTTTGCTTATCCTTTTCTTTCTTTTTGGGTCTTCATGCTTATCATTTATAGTATTAATTTTATGTTTTATGGGCTTGATATCTTATTTCTTGCTGTAAACACAATTGTAAAATCCAAATCTCCCGTGCAAAGATCATTATCTACCCCAAAAAGGAAAAACAAAGAAGGGGGTGTTTTTGATAAATCACTATATTTCCATCGTGATTAACTAAAAAAAGAAGAAAAATTAGCCAACATAGTGAGAGATATAATGAAAATAAGTTAAAATGGGAAAAAAATCTATTAAACAATGTAAAGTGATAAAATAATAAATTAATCATTATTATTAATTTTTTATTTTAGAGAATCTTAATCTTTCAACATGCATTAAATCAGTCAATTAAACAATAATTATGAAAATTATATATATATAAAAGACCAATTCTTTAGTGGCACAAGATTTTGGCAGCTAACCACTACAACAATTTCTACAAATAGCGGCAAGAATTTTGCGGTGATTTTATAATGAATAAT
>NW_015495988.1:0-11491 GCF_000816755.2 Arachis ipaensis
TATTAATCAAGTTTTATAAAAATATTACAAAAAATTTAAATTATCTTTAAATAAAATGTTGAGTTAAGAAATTAACTAAATCAATTAACGACGACAAATTTTATTTTATTAAGCAAAGTAAATAATTAGTGTTGATTATTTATAATGATATGTTGTAGGCCAAAAATAAATATAATGGAACAGCCCAGGTGGATGAAAAATAAGAAACAAATTTGGTGGGCTAAAATCATTAAACAAGCCCAAAAGGATTCAAGCAATTGAAACCTGCTGAGACAAAGAAATCAAATGGGCTGAACTTGAATGATAACCAACCCAAGCCCGATTTGATTTTAGCAAGCAAATTTCTCTCACTTGCTTTCACAAAAATAACGTAAATTTTTTTCTCTTGGTCAGAAATCACAGAAATGAGAAAGAGTGCTTAGTTTTTAAGCTATTCAAAGAAGAAGAAAGAAAGAGAAGGTTAGACAAGAAAGGCTGAGGTCAAATCAGCAAAATCATACCAAATCAAGCTAAGGGAAAAGGTTAAAGATAACACATTTTCTATTGCATGCATATTGCTTTCTTCTCCTCTTCCCAACTCTCTGCCAAGTCCGAAAATGAGATACAAAGGAAAGTTAATTTCTATTCTTCATTGCTGTGCATCTACGGTCACAAGTGAGTCTTGGGGACCAAGTAGCTTCTCAATGGCCAAGATCTGGGTTTACCATTGAGGATATCTGTTTTCTACTTTTCTATAGTTTTTGGTCAACTGAAAAAGGTCAGAAGCAAGGTTTCTATTCTGAGGATTAATGGGAAAAAGTGAGATAATGGGTTGGTGAAGCACAAGGCTCAAGAAGTTGAACTAGGGAGAGCAACCCAGCAACATGCAAGGAGATAAAAAAAATTTTGTTCATTCAGAAGCCAAAGAGAGATAACCAGAGTTTGGTGAGTTGTGTTCTGAGAAGAGTTCCCTGAAGAAGTTCCTCTACTTGGACAGTGTTTTCTTTCAAAGAAGCATTCTGCCAAAAATGAAGAACTGAATCAGAGACATGCAAATCTGGTTTATCACATAGCAAAGAGGCTGTTGTAAAGTCAATCTCCTTCATGTTTTACAGATTGTAATTTACTTTTCAATGTTTATCTTTCTGTAATTTCTTGAGTGAAAAGGCATATTGAGAGAGCTCAAGTAAAAGCCAATGAGTGGAAAGAGGCTGAGCGATACACTTGAGAGAAAAGACTAGAGTTATTTTCATATTTCTTTAGGTAAGTTTGTGTCTTGTATCTAGTACCAGTGAGGTATCCCTTTCTTAGTTGGGTAAGCACTAAGAGTGAAGAGTTAGGTATTAGCATAGCCAATGTCAAGTTAGGTTAGAACTTGAGTGTGAAAGGATTGTGTCAATCATGTGGAATTGGTGTATGTAATACTTTAACTATAGTGGAAATTCCACCACTGTTGTGGTGGAGACTGGACGTAGGTTACATAGCACAAGGCAACCAAACCAGGATACATGATGGTGTTAGCTTTTCTCTTCTCTGCTCTGTCCTATCTTCTGATATTCATGAGACAAAATGAAATTGTCTCATAAATTTTCTGCTGCTGAGTTCAAATAGATTCAAAGTGCAAATCAGTATTAAAGGGTTAAGTTTATTAACACAAAAGAAGGTCATAGATTCAACCCCCCTTCTCTAAGCCTTCTACAACCTTCAATTGGTATCAAGAGCGAAGGTCTCAAGAATCAAGCTTAACAGCTTGGAGCAAAGATTCAATGGCGAACAACTTGGGCACAACCACAGTTGCCTACACTCTCACTGAAGGCCAGTCAAACAATAGGCCTCCTTTCTTCAACAGGAAAAATTATACCTACTGGAAAGAGAGGATGAGAATCTTCATCCAATCTATTGACTACAACATTTGGAAGATTTTTGTAAGCGGTCCCAAGATCCCAACAAAAACAAGCGCTGATGGAGTAGTGACTCCAAAAAAAGAAGCTGAGTGGAATGAAGACGATAAGAAGAAAATGAAGCTGAATGCTAAAGCCATCAACCTTCTTCACTGTGCTATCAGCTTTGAAGAGTACCGAAAGGTGTCTATATGTAAGACAACCAAAGAAATATGGGAGAAACTCCAGGTTATACACGAAGGCACTAAACATGTCAAAGAAACGAGGATTGATATCCTGTGAAAAGAGTACGAGATGTTCAACATGAAGGATGGAGAAAGCATTGATGAAGTGTTTGAGATATTCTCAATCATAATCAACAACCTTGATGCTATGGGTACAAACTACTCAGAACAAACCCTAGTGAGAAAACTCCTTAGAAGCCTCACAAAAGAATGGAAAACCACTGCCACTGTCCTAACCGAGAGTAATAACCTAAGCCCTATAACCTATGGTGAGCTTAGAGAAAAACTCCTTACATATGAAACCACACACACAAACCTAGACTCAAAGAAAAAGGAAATAGCCCTCAAGTCAAAAATAGAATCAAAAGAGAGTGAGTCTAGTGGTGGTATTTCAGATTATGAGCTTATATTTTTTGCTAGGAGGTTTAGAAGGATGATGAAGAACAAGGGTTCAAGCTCAAAGGAAAAAATATGGACTTGAGCAAAGTGACGTGTCATCACTGCAAGTAGGCTGGACATTTCAAGCTAAACTGTCCAGAGCTCAAAAAGGAGGATAAAGGAAAGAAAAAAAAGAAGAGAGTGCTCATGGCAGCTTAGGAGGATCTTGAGAATGACTCCAATGAGGAAGAAGAGTCCGAAGGTGAATGTAAAGACTGCTTCATGGCTGGAAACAATAATTTTGATGAGGCAAATTACTTTGACTTGTCTATGGATGATTTACATGCTATTATTGATGATCTTACTCTAAACACCTCAAAACTTCTAGATAAGTACAATGAGTGCAGATCTGAAAGAGATGTGTTAAAAGCTGAAAATGATTTTTTAAAAGAAAAAGTGAGGAAACTGAATGTGCTTTGGACATTATTGAAGAAAACAGATTTCTAAAATCTGAACTTGAAAAATTAAAAGGAAAGCACATTGTGGATCCTTCTCATGAGTTAATTGCTGAAAATGAAAGACTAAATGATATGATTAAAAGGCTGAACAGTGACTTAGCAAAATTTTCTCAAAGCTCTAGTAACTTGGACAAATTACTTGCAAGCCAAAGACCATTGTTTGAAAAATCTGGTTTAGGTTATATAACCAAGGAAAGTGCAATTTGTAATAATTCCTCTATGATATTTGTGGCTTCTTCATCAAATACTAAATCCACAACCAACAAATCTGGTATTGGATATGTTCCCACATTGGAAGAAAATTTTGATGAAGTTTACACAAATGAAAATGAACATTCACCAAGAACCGAACCTACTTCAAACAGTTCAGGTCTAAGGTATATTTCGAAAAATGAGGTTGCTTTCAAGAAACCATCAGTTTACAACAAAACCTCATATTCGAAAAGTTTAAAAGTTTTCAAAAATTCTGTTGAAATTGTATTTGCAAAGAGGAAAAATTATAACAAAAACCTATTTATCAAAAGAAATGCACCTCTTCTAAAAACCAGAAAATTTCAATCATTCAATTATTTCCAGCAAAATAACTCACCTCAATTTCAGCAATATGCATCAGAAATTCATTGTTTAAATTGCAAAAAATTTGGTCACTCATATGCACAATGTTTCATTGAAAAGAGAGTTGTGGGAACCAAATTTACAATGTTGTTTGTGATTTCAATGCACTTGGACAACAAAGATGGATTAACTTTAAAGGATCCAAATTAATTTGGATACCTAAGGTTATTTGAAGTTTTCATGCAAATTTTCCTAGCATCCAAGAACAAAAAGGATATGTGGTACTTGGATAGTAGATGCTCAAGGCACATGACTGGGAGGTCAACTTACTTCATCAAACTAAACAAGTATGATGGAGATTTTGTGACCTTTGGAGATGATGGAAAAAGTAAAATCATTGCTATTGGAAAAGTAGGTAATGATCACTCTACTTTCATTGATGAAGTATTTTTGGTATGTGGATTGAAGCACAATCTTTTGAGTATAAGTCAGCTATTTGACTTAGGATACTTAGTGGCTTTCAAAATATTTGAGTGCTGTATGGTAAATGAAAAGACTAATGAAGTACTTTTTGTTGCCAAGCGTTGTAATAATGTGTATGGACTAACCCTTGATGAACTAAAAGATCAAAATATAGCCTGTTTTCATTCTAAAGAATCTGAAAAGTGGCTATTGCACAAGAGATTGGGCCATGCAAGTATGTTTCAAATAAACAAACTTGTAAAGAAATGGTTAGTAAGAGGTCTTCCTTTGATAATGTTTGACAAAGACATCACTTGTGATGCTTGCCAAATGAGAAAACAAAACAAAAGTTCTTTTAAACCAAAGAAAGACATCTCTACTAAAAGGCCATTTGAGTTGCTACACATTGATTTATTTGGTCCACCAAGAACTCAAAACCTAGGTGGTAAACATTATGGTTTAGTGATTGTGGATGACTATACTAGGTTTGGTTGGGTTTTATTTCTTGCACATAAAAATGAAGCCTTTTCGGCCTTTGAACCTTTTTGCAAGAAAATTCAAAATGAAAAGGATTTAAAGATATCTTCTATAAGAAGTGATCATGGAACCGAATTTGAAAACAATTTATTTGAATCCTTTTGTGAGGAATTTGGAATATCTCACAACTTCTCTTGTCCAAAAACACCAGAACAAAATGGTGTTGTGGAAAGAAGAAATAGAAGCATACAAGAGATGACAAGAGCTATGCTTTGTGAGAATAATGTTCCAAAGTTCCTTTGGGTTGAAGCGGTTAACACGGCTTGCCACATTTTGAATCGAACCATTATAAGGAAATTTTTGAAGAAAACTCCTTATGAACTTTGGAAAGGTTACCCACCAAACTTGGACTACTTACACATCTTTGGATGCAAATTCTTTGTTCTTAACAACAAAGATAATTTGGAGAAATTTGATCCAAAGGCGTATGAGTGCTTGTTTGTAGGATATTCTGCATCTAGTAAAGCATATAGGGTTTATCATCAAGATGCTAGGATAATTGAGGAGTCCATACATGTTACATTTTGTAATACTAATTTGGTTCAAAGTATTTTGGAAGACTGTGATGCAGGAAATCAAGCTCAAAAGGATGATGAAACTGTGCAAAATCATGAAAATGAAAATTCTGGACAAGCTGAACCAGAAACTGCAGTTGCTGAAAATTCAAGAGACAATTCTATTTTGTCTCATGAATCTGAAGGAGACCCTGAAACCAGCAGCACCCAGAATCCCTTGGTATCTGAATCTGCCTCCAAGTCCACCAGACCTCGTGAATGAAGATTTTTGAAGAATTATCCTGAGAAATTTGTCATTGGGGACATCTCTCATGGGGTTAGAACTCGGTCTTCAACTAGAAAGGCAAATGAAGGAACAAACATTGCTCTTTTTCTCTCAAATGGAGCCTTAAAATGTCAAGGAAACCCTTGGTGACCCTTCTTGGGTGAAGGCAATGGAAGATGAGCTTCAAGAGTTTGAGAAGAACTAAGTTTGGACATTGGTTCCAAGGCCAAGTGGAAATAAAATGACTGGAACCAAGTGGATTTTTCGGAATAAGGTAGGAGAGGATGGTAGCATTGCAAGAAATAAGGCAAGGCTAGTGGCACAAGAATATGACCAAGAAGAAGGAATAGACTTTGATGAATCCTTTGCCCATGTTGCCCGAATGGAAGCCATAAGACTTCTCTTAGCTTATGCTGTGTGTTGTGGTTTTAAGTTATATCAAATAGATGTGAAATGTGCATTTTTAAATGGTGTGATAGATAGAGAAGTGTATGTGGAACAGCCACCTGATTTTGAAAATAAAGAACTTCCTAACCATATTTTCAAATTATCAAAAGCTCTCTATGGGTTGAGGCAAGCTCCTAGAGCTTGGTATGAGAGACTTAGCTCTTTTCTTTTGAAAAATAATTTTCAACGAGGCACCACAGACACTACTCTATTTATCAAGAATTCTAATGATTCTTTTATTCTAGTCCAAATATATGTTGATGACATTATTTTTGGATCAGCCAATGAATCCCTTTGTTCTGAATTTGTGAAACTCATGACAAGTGAATTTGACATGATTATGATGGATGAACTTAATTTTTTTCTTGAGCTGTAAATTAAACAAACTGAAAATGGTATTTTTATTCATCAAGAAAAGTATGCCAAGGAACTAGTTAAGAAATTTGGTATGGAAAATGTCAAACCCATGGAAACTCCCATGCACCCTAATTTAAAATTAGATAAGGGAGAAACTGAGAAAGATGTTGATGAGACTAGGTATAGAGAAATGATTGATTCTCTTATGTACTTAACTACCTCTAGACCCGACATTGTGCAAAGTGTTGGAATGTGTTCAAGATTTCAATCTAAACTAAAAGAGTCTCATCTTTCTACAGTTAAGAGGATCATTAGATATGTTCATGGCACATTCAATTTTGGTCTTTGGTATCCTAAGATTGATGATTTCTCTGCAGTTGGTTATTGTGATGTAGATTTTGCCGGTGATAGAGTTGATAGGAGAAGCACATCAGGCTTATGTTGCTTCCTTGGAAAGTCCTTGAATATTTGGTCAAGTAAGAAGCAGCCAAACGTGGCTTTATCCACTGCAGAGACTGAGTATATGCTGTATTCTTCTTGTTGCTCTCAGCTTATGTGGTTAAAAATACAGCTTGCTGATTATAAATAAAATGCTGAAAATATTCCCTTATTGTGTGACAACATGAGTGCCATTAATATTTCTAAAAATCCAGTTTTGCACTCTAGGACTAAACATATTAAAGTGAAATTTTACTCAATAAGAGAACATGTCCAAAAGGTGGATATCAGCATTCAATTTGTTAAATCGGAGGAGTAATTAGCAGATATTTTCACAAAACCACTTGCTGAGGACAGATTCTGCATGCTTAGGACTAGCCTAGAAATTTTGAGCTATGATTCATTGTTTGAAAATTGCTAATGTGTTTGTTGGAGTTTTTGTCTCATAAACAGGTATGAGACAATTCTGGGCAGGTGAAGAATATTCCTTTCAATCAGCGTGTTCTGGACTGGTTGCAGGTGCAGATTTATCTGGGTCAATATAAAAAAATCTGAACAAGAGTGGTCCAATATGTTTCCTTAATCCAAACCACCTCTGGGCCCAACTTGAATGTTACACTTGTTTTATTTTGTTTTTGTTGGGCTGTTTGCTTTAATTTATTTTGGTTTTAATTTGTTTTTATGTCCAAAAATAATTTTAATTAATTTCATATTTTTTTTTCAAATAAAATCAAATCTTTTTTTTATGATGTCAAGTCATTTCAAGTCAAATAAGAAGGTGATGCAGTTGCATGGTTTTGGAAAACTTTTTGGTACAGTTACCAACACTCCTTCTCTTCCCTCCATAACTCCTCCTCAACTCTTTGGTTTCTCCCCACTAACTTTACTGCTTCTCTTTCCACAAAAATCTGAAACCAACCAAATGAGGAAGAAAACCATAGCTAAAAGGCCTCATCGTGAAAAAGTATATAAGCTTCCCACAAAACCCTCAACACGCTCATAAAACCAAACTTTCACTCCTTCACTTTCTCCTCCGACCTCACCTCCTCGTCCGAATCCTATGGCTCGCACAAAGAATCCTTCCAGGGTTCCATCGTCAGCCAAGCCAATGCCACCTCCAAAGGAACCTCAATCAAAGCCTGGTTCATCAAAGCCGAGCTCGTCAAAGGGGAAACAACCTGCAGCGCATGAACCTGCCTCTGAGCCCACACAACCCAGAACTAGGCATGTTCCTATGCGTCCACAGAGAGGTAATTCTCGTATATCTCTCAAATCAGTTAGAGAACCAGACATTGATCTTTTTGCTCACAAATCCCACTTTATGACATCTCACTCCAACTATAACCCCTATAGACTCAAATCTACCATGAACAATGATTTTTATGAAGGAGTTATTAAGTATTATACCATATGTCCCTCCTTTCTTGCTGATTTACCTACTTTAAAAAAGAAAGGTTTTCCTTTTGTTGAAAATCTGGATTTTTTTAGACTGAAATCACCTTTTTAAAATAAAAAAGCCTGTGTATCCTCTGTTGGTCAAAGAGTTTTATCCAAATATGACATACCATGAAGGAAGTGTGCATTCTTATGTTAAGGATAGAGATATTGTTTTAAATGATTAAACAATTAGTGACTCTCTGCAGTACACTGATGTTGGGCCGTGTGCTTATACATCTGTAAATTGGGATGAAGGAGTTGGTATTTCTTACAATGATGCTTTGGCTCACATTTGTGAATATGTTTCCTTAATTGATGGCATCATACCCACTCACAAAGCCCTAGGATATGAACATGCTCAGTTGCACCGAATTGTCAACCACGTCTTACTTCCTCAAAGTGGTTCATATCAAAGGGTTTCTTACACAGACATACTTGTTTTGTATGCCGTAATCACAAAAGTAGAAATTTCTTTTGCCTATTTGATGGTTAGATACATGTTTAATTCTGTTAGAAGTGAGAAAGAAAAAGCCCTTCCTTATGGCATATTTCTAACTTGTGTTTTTGAGCATTTTGGTGTTGACCTGTCAAATAAGGATTATGAAAATAGACATTCATATCTAAAAGGGGGTGGTTTAGTGAAACAGCAAAATGGACATACTCGTTCAGAGAGGGTGGTCTTGGATGATGAAGATGATGACTTTAACCCTGAAGACTCTCCTCTTCCTTCCACCGAGGGTACTTCCATCTCCACTGGACAAAAATCTGCTCTGCTAAATGTTGTCAAAGATGTAGTCCAGGAGTTTGTCTCGCAATCAAATCACATGATTGCCATGAGCAAGTAGCAAAGGAGGCTAGTGAGCAAGCATGAAAATTTCATCCAGAAGTCAAGAGATTGAGTGGCTGTGTTCATGACATTCATTGACAACCTACAAAAGGATGAAGACCCTGCCACTGACACTGATGAGGACGTTCATTCGGAGGGAAATGGTTCTGATGCTTAGGATTGTCTCATCACACTACTGCTGCCTATTTCTTAGTTTTTGTCTCATGAAAACTGTTTATTTTGTCACTTTTGAACTAGCTTTTTATGGTCTTGGATGACTGTAATACTCTGACTTCTGTTGGAGTGTATTTCAATTTATTTGGTATTTTGAACTATGTTCTAACACCTTCTTGCAGGATTTAAGGTGCTGTTTTTTATTGATCTTGCTTGTTGCCCACCCTTGATGACAAAAGGGGGAGTAATAGCTGCTGAATGCTGATTTTTTTTTTTAAATTGTGAATTTTGATTTACAACTATTTGATACTGCTGTGATTGTTTTATTGGAACATGCTTTTATGACATGTTGAACTCTGGGCTGGAATTGTGTTGCTAGTTGCTTAATCTCTCTTAGTTAAAGTAAATTTTGTGTAGCTCTTTACTGTGCTCTATATAAGTATAATGTAAACAAGAACAAAAAGAAAAGCATAAATCTAAGGGGAGCTACTCTTGAAAAGGAAAGGGGGAGCAATATAAAAGCAAATGACAAAAATCAAAGAGATTTTATTGACCCTACTCAAATTTATTTTCTTTTGATCATTGTTAAAATATGTTTGTCATAAAGGGGAAGATTATTGAGTTAAAAAATTAACTAAATCAATTAATGATGACAAACATTATTTTATTAAGTAAAGTAAATAATTAGTGTTGATTATTTATGATGATATGTTGCAGGCCAAAAATAAATATAATGGAGCAGCCCAAGTGGATGGAAAAAAAGAAACAAATATGGTGGGCTAAAATCATTAAACAAGCCCAAAAGGATTCAAGCAATTGAAACCAGCTGAGACAAAGAAATTAAACGGGTTGAACTTGAATGATAACCAACCCAAGCCTGATTTGATTTCAGCAAGCAAATCCCTCTCACTTGCCTTCACAAAAGCAACATAAACTTTTCCCTCTTGGTCAAAAATCACAGAAATGAGAGAGAGTGCTTAGTTCTTAAGCTATTCAAAGAAGAAGAAAGAAAGAAAAGGTTAGACAAGAAAGGCTGAGATCAAATCAGCAAAATCAAACCAAATCAAGCTAAGGAAAAAGGTTAAAGGTAACACATTTTCTATTGCATGCATATTACTTTCTTCTCCTCTTCCCAACTCTCTGCCAAGTCTGAAAATGAGATACAAAGGAAAGTTAATTTATGTTCTTCACTGCTATGTATCTACGGTCACAAGTGAGTCTTGGGGACCAAGTAGCTTCTCAATGGCCAAGATCTGGGTTTACCATTGAGGATATCTGTTTTCTACTTTCCTATAGTTTTAGGTCAACTGAAAAAGGTCAGAAGCAAAGTTTCTATTCTGAGGATTAATGGGAAAAAGTGAGATAATGGGTTGGTGAAGCACAAGGCTCAAGAAGTTGACCTAGGGAGAGCAACCCAGCAACATGCAAGCAGATAAAAGAAGATTTTTGTTCATTCAGAAGCCAAGGTGAGAGAACCAGAGTTTGGTGAGTTGTGTTCTGAGAAGAGTTCCCTGAAGAAGTTCCTCTACTTGGACAGTATTTTCTTTCAAAGAAGCATTCCGCCAAAAATGAAGAACTGAATCAGAGACATGCAAATCTGGTTTATCACATAGCAAAGAGGCTGTTGTAGAGTCAATCTCCTTCATGTTTTATAGATTATAATTTACTTTTCAATGTTTATCTTTCTGTAATTTCTTGAGTGAAAAGACATATTGAGAGAGCTCAAGTAAAAGCCAATGAGTGGAAAGAGGCTGAGCGATACACTTGAGAGAAAAGCCTAGAGTTATTTTCATATTTCTTTAGGTAAGTTTGTGTCTTGTATCTAGTACCAGTGAGGTATCCCTTTCTTAGTTGGGTAAGCATAAGAGTGAAGAGTTAGGTATTAGCATAGCCAATGTCAAGTTAGGTTAGAACTTGAGTGTGAAAAGATTGTGTCAATCCTGTGAAATTGGTGTATGTAATACTTTAACTATAGTGGAAATTCCACCACTGTTGTGGTGGAGACTGGACGTAGGTTGCATAGCACAAGGCAACCGAACCAGGATACATAATGGTGTTAGCTTTTCTCTTCTCTGCTCTGTTCTGTCTTCTGATATTCATGAGACAAAATGAAATTGTTTCATAAATTTTCCGCTGCTGAGTTCAAACAGATTCAAAGTGCAAATCAGTATTAAAGGGTCAAGTTTATTAACACAAAAGAAGGTCATAGATTCAACCCCCTTCTCTAAGCTTTCTACAACCTTCATAAAATAATAATACCCTTAAGACTTATTAATAAAAATAAATAAAAAAAGAATTAATATAAAACAAAATCATAGAAAAATATTAGCAAAATTAAGATAAAAAAACAAAAATAAAAAATTACAAATACTTTACCTGAAGTAAAAAATAGAGAGGGAGAAAAGGAATATATAAAATAATAAGATAATAAATTGAATTAATTAAGTTCATTTATTTCATTGCTTTATATATTATTTA
>NW_015495989.1:0-4710 GCF_000816755.2 Arachis ipaensis
ATTTAGTTAAAGACTCTCTTAAAAATTCCAATACTTTATACCATTACTCTAAATCTCTAATAGATATAGATAATATGCCATGTGCTGCTGAGTCATATACTTCTCTTTTATCCTATTATTTTAATTTTAATTACTTTACCCTGGCTGGTTGGTCTTATCATGCCATGCGACAAACAAGTTTGGTCGGACTAAGAAGTAAGAACCAGGAGATACCATTTTTTTTTTTCTGAAATCTGAGTCGGTTCGTTTGGTTTGGGAGAAAGACGTTTCTTGTTCCGATCACAATTATTAATATTTAATTTTATAATTATTATTGTTTTCACATCTTAAATCATCATAGTCATAAGAGTCATCAAATCTTAATCCTCTAATTCAGAATCATAATAAGAATCCTCAGCTGAAGTTGCAGCAGCTCCAAACATGGGGTCACTCAAGAACGACGAAAATCCTCAGCTTCAAACATCGAAGGTGTCTTACGAACCTCTTCTCTACGTTAACGGAGTTCGAAGGGTGTTACCTGATGGATTAGCTCATTTGACCCTTCTTGAGTATCTCAGAGGTATCGCTCCCCATTTTCTCTGCAATTCAACCTAATTTGTTATTGTTTCACTTCACACGCTTAATTAACAAACCTTATTGCATTAATTTTTTAAATATCTGCATTTTGAGTTCATCTATTAGTTCATGGCAATGAAACAGGAATTCTCCTTAGTGCTGAATAAATGTTTCTGCTTATTCGATTGATTCTTTAGGTGCTGTAGTTTTGTTTAGTCCATTTGAATTTTCTTCTGTATGAAGCAAAACTAATTATGGGACATTCCACCTTCTTTGGTGCAAAAGGTATAGGCCTCACTGGAACTAAACTAGGCTGTGGTGAGGGTGGTTGTGGAGCTTGCACGGTTATGGTTTCTTCTTATGATGAAAAATCGAGGAAATGCTTGTAAGTGTTTCTTCTTTCGCGCCGGTGCTGGTTTCTGGCTTCTGGCTTTTGGCTTTGTTCGTGTATCTTAACAGCAGACTTACCATTTCAGTTTGAAAATGTTCTTCCAGACACTATGCTATCAATGCTTGCTTAGCACCTCTATATTCTGTAGAAGGAATGCATGTGATTACAGTGGAAGGATTGGGAAGCTGCAAGAGAGGTTTGCATCCTGTCCAGGTCATACATACTTTTGAGTATTCCTTTGTTTTGTTTCTTGCGATGTGCACAGAGCTTAATCTAAGAGCTTTCCTCTTGTTTGTAAATTTAGCTTATACATTTGTGCTTTGAACATGAAATCTCTTCAGGAATCAATGGCACAAGCTCATGGTTCACAATGTGGATTTTGTACACCTGGTTTTGTTATGTCCATGTATGCATTATTGCGGTCAAGTCAAACCCCGCCTAGTGAAGAGCAAATCGAAGAATGTCTTGCTGGAAATTTATGCCGGTGCACTGGTTACCGACCAATAGTTGATGCATTCCGTGTCTTTGCCAAAACTAACGATATGTTATATACTGGGATTTCTTCTGTGAGCCCTGAAGAAGCTAAGTCTATTTGCCCTTCAACTGGAAAGCCCTGCTCTTGCAATTCAAACAATGTGAATGATAAATGTGTAGTGGGTGATAATAGATATAAAGCTACTTCCTATGATGAAGTAGATGGGACCAAATATACAGAAAAGGAACTTATTTTTCCACCTGAGCTTCTGTTAAGGACAGCAACCCCTTTGAGTTTGACTGGATTTGGTGGGTTAATGTGGTATAGGCCTTTAACACTTCAACATGCATTGGATTTAAAAGCCAAATATCCTGATGCTAAGTTGATAGTTGGTAATTCTGAGGTAGGAATTGAGATGAGACTGAAGAGACTACAATATCGGGTTCTGGTGTCTGTAACACATGTCCCAGAACTAAATGTTTTGAATGTAAAGGATGATGGATTAGAGATAGGTGCTGCAGTAAGGCTATCTGATCTCTTGAGTGTTTTAAGAAAGGTTGTAACTGAGCGAGATGTTCATGAAACATCATCTTGTAGGGCCTTAATTGAGCAATTGAAATGGTTTGCTGGAACACAAATACGAAATGCTGCATCAATTGGGGGGAATATATGTACCGCGAGTCCAATATCAGACTTAAATCCTCTCTGGATGGCAGTTGGAGCAAACTTTCGAATTATTGATTCCAAAGGGAACAGTAGGACAACATTGGCTGAAAATTTCTTCTTGGGATATCGTAAGGTGGATTTGGCAAGCAGTGAAATCTTGCTGTCAGTATTCCTACCGTGGAATAAGAGATTCGAATATGTGAAGGAATTTAAACAGTCTCATAGAAGGGATGATGATATTGCAATTGTAAATGCGGGTTTGCGCATTCATCTACAAGAAACTAGCGAAATCTGGGTGGTTGCTGATGCATCAATTGCTTATGGTGGGGTGGCGCCATGTTCACTTTCTGCTAAAAAAACTAAGGACTTTCTCATTGGGAAGGTTTGGGATCAAAATCTATTACAAGATGCATTGAAAGTCCTACAAAATGATATAATACTTAAAGAGGATGCTCCTGGCGGAATGGTTGAGTTCCGGAAATCTTTGACTCTAAGTTTCTTTTTTAAATTTTTTCTTTGGGTGTCTCATCAACTGGATGGTGTGAAAGAGTCGATACCGGCATCTCATCTGTCTGCCATGCAGCCAGTCCACCGCCCAACAATTACAGGATCTCAGGACTATGAAATCATGAAACATGGGACATCTGTGGGTTCTCCTGAGGTTCATCTATCTGCAAAACTTCAGGTTTGTTGAACTTACATGGTAAAATGACAGGCCAAATTTATACAGATTATGCTTTCTTCCATAGATTAGTTGTGACGTGTTATGATTGGTCAAGCATGCTTGCATCTTCTTCATTCATCCTGTTCCTGTAGCTCTTTATGTTTCAGACACATGACCTCATGAAGTACTTTTTTTATAAATTGTAGTGATCTCTAAAAAGTCACTCTATAAAACATCAGAAAATAAGTTGTAACAAAATTCTTTTTGTTGAATATTTGTTCTATATTGAGTTTTTTGCATTGTTATTTTAGGGTTTAAAAGAGAAGTTTCCTATCATGCAAATCTTTCCTAAATATATTGCCTGTACCTTTTAGTAACTCAATATATTGCTTTTATTATGTTTGGTTTATTTCTTCTCTTTAGGCAAATCATGTCTTCTACTTGTCAGTAGAATGCTTGATGACATGTTTAACATAATGTATACTCAGGTTACAGGAGAAGCAGAATATGCTGACGACATACAATTGCCTCTGAATGGATTGCATGCAGCCTTAGTTTTGAGTAGAAAACCCCATGCCCGGATACTTTCAATTGATGGTTCAGAGGCCATGTCTTCACCTGGATTTGTGGGTTTGTTTCTGGCCAAAGATGTACCAGCTGATAATAAAATTGGGCCTGTTGTTTATGATGAAGAGCTTTTTGCCACAGATTATGTAACCTGTGTGGGTCAGGTATATAACTTACCGAATAATATCTAACTTTTGACTAGTTTATTATAATTTGAGCTTGAAGAGTCAAAGGGAAAGGAACTCTCCTGCTTCCTTCTTATAGTGTGCTTAGTCTGGAATATTTTCTACACTATAGCTTAGGGTCTAGCCATACAACAAATATCTCCTTTAAAATCTAACTTAAAATCGATATGAATTGACCACTTCTATGTGCTTTCCCCTTCCCAATCAATAATCATACTAGGATGCTCATTCATCTACCTGTTGATGGTTACTTTTCAATTTAAGTATATGTTTTACCAGATCTTGGTGTCGGTGGTTGGCCCTTTATTGTGGAATATTTAGTCTTCGGTTAGCCTTTTACATTATTAGTTTGTGGAATTGATAAAAATTTTCCAGGTTATTGGAGTAGTGGTGGCTGATACACATGAAAATGCAAAGACAGCAGCAAGAAAAGTTAACGTCAAGTATGAAGATCTACCAGCCATCCTGTCAATAAAAGAGGCCATCAATGCTGGAAGTTTTCACCCCAATACAGAGAAGTGTCTGATTAAAGGTGATGTAGATCAATGTTTTCAGTCAGGTCAGTGTGACAGAATAATTGAAGGGGAAGTTCACATTGGAGGTCAGGAACACTTCTATCTTGAGCCACATAGCAGTTTGGTGTGGACATTGGATGGTGGAAATGAAGTTCATATGATATCATCTACTCAGGTAAGTCATACATTTTTTTGACTTAGCCTAAAGTTTGTAATGTTTATTTTTTGGAAGCCCCAATTTGTATGGAATATTTAGCTTTTTTTTATATATCAAATTCTTTTTGGAAAAATTTGGCAATATATGACTGGACAAGTGATCTTATATATTTAAGTGTTCAGAACTGCTGATCAGTATATATTGATGATAAGAGATTCAAACACTGGAAGGAAAATGGATGGAAAATGGTTGATAATCTATTTATGGTTCTTCTGTTACAAAAATGATCGTGGGAGCTGGTGTTTTCTTCACTTTTGGTCTTTTTCCCTTTTCTGTTGTGATAAACCTAGAGTTTTACGATGAAGTTTTTGTTGTTATCATATCTTCATGGGAATAAGCTTCAACTAAGTATCGTGAATGGTGTTGACTTGTGTTACCTGTAATGTATGGCTTGAACTTTGAAAGAAGCAACTGAGTTGTGAAAATAACATTGTGTTATTGCTAGGGACGGATCCAATCCAGGTTAAGAGGTTTG
>NW_015495989.1:13896-14249 GCF_000816755.2 Arachis ipaensis
AGATAAGCCCAGGCTCGTTCATTCAACACCTTCACCCTCTTCATATTTCTTTCAAACTCAGTAACGGTTCTAGACCTAGCACATTCCCACAGCAGCTCCTTCAATTGTATACTGCCCCACTGTTTAGAAAAATTCCTCCACAGATGCCAGACGCAAAATCTGTGGTGAACTCGTGGCATCACATCCTGCATGGCTGGGATCAATCCCTGCAACATAACATTTCGTCAACAACAGTTTGCAGTGAATCAGCAATGAAATTGCATGTTCATTAAATCAAACAAGTCCAACTACGTATTTCATTAAATCAAACTAGTCCCTAAAAGAAATTAAAGCAGTCAAATAAGTCCTTAAAA
>NW_015495990.1:0-2949 GCF_000816755.2 Arachis ipaensis
AATTAATTTAAGATATTTATTATCGTTGATTAAAAAAGTAAATTGAAATGACAATTTAATATTTTTATACTCTTAAAATATGATTTATTTATTTTTCATGCATTCTTTATCATCCAATGATCACATTAATATAATTTAATTCAATAAAATTATTTATTATCATTTGATTGAATAAAATTTTTATTTTAGCTGAAAATTTTAGGATTTCTCAACCTCAAGATCATCCATGGTTAAATCATTAAAAAATATAACTAAGAGCGCGAAAACGTCTCTTCATTCGAGAGTATGATTGAGATCAGAGAGCTTGGCTCTTGTGGTTCTTTGATCTTCGTCAACCAAAACCTTCTGTATTTTTTATAGGATTGAATCACAATTTTACTGTGGAAAAAGAGTTATGAAGGCGAGTTTGATATGTTGAAGACCAAAATTCTAAAGTCATTATTTATATTTGAGTGTGACACTCATTAAACCCTAAAACTCAAATAAAATATTATCTATGATTTTAATCTCATTTATCCAAATCAAAAGTAATAATGACTTATTTAATTTAACATTTATGACAATAAAT
The DNA here is from genome assembly GCF_000816755.2 of Arachis ipaensis. Classification (NCBI taxonomy): domain Eukaryota; kingdom Viridiplantae; phylum Streptophyta; class Magnoliopsida; order Fabales; family Fabaceae; genus Arachis; species Arachis ipaensis. Next base: position 569 of record NW_015495990.1, read on the forward strand.
GAGATCACTGTTATATAAGTCATTTAATGTGAAATTACTTAATTTACGATTATAATTAATATATGTATTATCCATAAATATATTAAGAAATAATAATTTCCTAACAATCTTCTACTTGGGTTATAAATATATATTTTCCTGAGATAACCCCTTATAAATTTTACGCGTAAATTTGAATGTTATTTTTCTTATTACTTTAATAATTTGGTCTATCTCATATATTAGTTATGAAATTACCGAAACTTTTATCACATTAGTGTCACAACAAAACTACAATGATCCCATACTAAAATACTCAACCACATAGATCAAATTTGGATGAGAAAATTCAGAAATTACATGCAAAAATGATCTTATGTATGTCTATTTTTAACTTGAATAAAAATTCTATTTTATTCGGTGACAGACTCAGATGAATCTGCAACGGCAATATCCGAACATAGCGAAGGTAACTAAGTGATGAGTCTGTAGAAGAAGAAGAGAAGAACTTAACAGACTCACAATGAGAGAGAGAAAGAGAAAGAGAGAGTGAGAGGGAAATTTACCTAGAGAAAAGAAACTCAGCAGGAGAAAGGTGGCGACGGGCTCAACAACGACGGTAACGGGATGAGCAGCGATGATGACATAAGCTGTGAACAGTGACAGACCCAGAAAAATTCAGTAATGGGGACAAAGATATAATAAAATTTAGGTATAGATATTTTTTTGCTTCCCACGATATTCAACAAGTTAAGGACTAATCCGTCATGAATTTGAATTCCATTTAAGAATCTACAATTGGCCGGCAACGAGTTGCTATATATACGAGACAGAATTCGAACCCTCAATACTTATTTAAGCAGACGACTAAGTTGATCACTTGATCAATCTAAATTGGTTTAGATATATTCAAAATCTAAAATTAGAACTATCTAATACATATTGATAAGAACTAGAAATATACACACAATCATTATTATAATATTTAAAATAATAAAAATATAATTTCATACACATAGTATAATATTTAAAATAACAAAAAAATATTTATAAGGATTTTTTTTATTTTTAATATGACTAAATATTATTTTTTATATATTTTTAAACAATTATTTTACTTTTTATTATCTCATATTTAATTGTCAAATCTACTTATTATAATTTTTATAGTATAAATAAATTTTTTAACCAAAATAATTACAGTATATTAATACATAAATAATATATTTTTTATCTTAAACAATTTTTAAAAAATCACTAATAATTTAAGTTGTATTTAATTAGAAAACTAAGTTTTAATTTAATTATTAATTAATTAACTAATATAATATAATTAATTATCACTAATTTTTTAGTGTATTTATTTATTTTTCATACTAAATCAAATTTAACAATATAATTATTATGTGTTAAGTTTAACAAAATATTTTTTAACATAAAATACAAAAAAACTATTTATATTTTATTCTGAGACAAATATAATATGATAAGTGGTATATATGTATATAAGTATTAATTTTTTTTTTCAAAAAAATTTGTAGAGGCAAATGCCCCCTCTATATTAAACGTGGGTTCGTCTCTGGCGAAGATGGGAGTTGTGAATAGGTAAGCGGTGATGGACTCAGCAACAACATGACAGGAGCTATGCGATTTTTTTGTGAAGAAGTCGAGAAGAAGAAGATTTTAGGTGAGGATGATTGAGTTTATCTTGCATGACTATAGAGTATAGACTGAAGCTATGAATCATGTGTGATGTGAGGCAAATCCTAATTACTAAAAAGTGTTTATATGTATATATTCGGGGCGGGTATACCCTAAACCCGACGATACCTGTCTTAAACAAAATCTGTCCCGACTCGAGTCAGGTTATTACCCCTTTTCATCCGGGTATAGACGGGTCGGGTACCTGCGTATTCGAAAACTCCTGCCAAGTCTAACCACGTATTGATACTTCTTTTATTAAGGGTTTATCGCTAGCCAATGGATTACTATATACACAAGGCGAGATTCTAACTCCTAATAATTGTTTAAGCAGACGAGTGAGATGATCACTTAACAAACTCAAATTGATTAAGATAAATACTAATTATTTTTAATATTTTAATATTAAAAATTTTAAAAATTTGATTTTAATTATAACTTTATAAAATATTTATAATAATAATTATTATATATATTATTTAATTTTTTAATAAAATTTTTAATATAATTTTATGTATTATCCCGTACAAGGTACGGGAACATACACTAGTTAAATTAATAACACAATAATTCAGTAATTTAATCGGGATTATCGGTTCTAATAATTATGCATAGTTGTATGTTATACTTTAGAGTGACATATATTCTGTATTCTTTCAACTAGCCATTATAGGTATGAGCAGTGGTCCACAGTATTTTTT
>NW_015495990.1:2954-3503 GCF_000816755.2 Arachis ipaensis
AAAAAAAAAAAATCAAATTTAAGATAGCCACCAAAAAAAAGAAAATCAAATTTAAGATAACATGGAAGATTTGGTTAAAACTGCAATCGTCAGAATCATTATATTGTGCTTTTAGCAACGATAAAATAATATAGAATGTATGTTAATGGGTCTGAGAGTGAAAGATTAAGATTGGAGAAGAAAAGAAGATCAGAAGAACGGTGCAGCAATGACAAAAATTATTATCTTAAATTAGAAATTTCAAAAAAGATAAAATTATTATTGTCTATTTAAGATTATTGTGTATTTTTTAAATATTATATCTATTTTATTAATTAAACTCTCTTAATGTCAATGATCTTTGGCACTAATTTTTTTCAATCTTTTGTTTGTATGACGTGCCTTGCCATGCATTAGAACTGGCGCAATATCTTTAAATTTTGAAAGTATAATGTTTTAATTTTGGTTTAATTACTTTGCCAATCTTATAGTTTTATTAAATTTTTAATTAAGTTTTTATATTTTTTTACCTTTTAATTCTATTCTTACACTATTTTTAATTTTATAATG
>NW_015495990.1:3734-8586 GCF_000816755.2 Arachis ipaensis
TATATTAATTATTTGATTTGATTTGATTAGAATAAATATCAAATTATTTTAGTAAATAATAAATATGATAACGAAATACATAAATTAATTTAATTAGTTTATTTTTTTCAATGTCATCTATTTATACGAGATCATAATGTGTTTTTTACTCATTCGTTTTCTCTTCTCTCTCTTCTTTCTTTCTCTCTTCCTCTCTCTTGTGTTTAGTGTAACAACCACCCCTTCTAGAAACAAAATTAAATTCGAATCAGTTAGGAGATAAGCTTAGAATTTTAAAATTTTGGATAGGAACCTAGTAACCACCCTCAATTTGAAATTTAAAATATCTCAACCACCCCATCCCCGAATTAATATAAATAGGGGAGCACCCATAGGTAGAAAATCACTCCTCTCAAATACTAATCCTCTCCCTTCTCTCTCTACAAAAAAATAACATTCTGTGGGCAAACACAAGAGGCAAGCTCAAAGAAGCGTTAGAAGAGAAGGTAGGGAATTATGCCTTTCTTACTTATGTTGGCATGTAGTATGCTTTATCTTGTTTCTGTTATAATTACTCCTTTAAAGTCAAGAGTACATGCTTTCTTAAATATTTTATTCAAATATTTAATATATCATATTCTATTAAGTGCATCTATGTGACCTGTTATAATGTTATTATTACTCCTTTAAAGTTAAGAGTACATGCTTTCTTAAATATTTTATTCAAATATTTAATATATCCTATTCTATTATGTGCATCTACGTGATCTCTTATATCATTATTTCCTTTAAAGTTAAGAGTACATGTAATATTTTATTTTAGTTAAATATTTAATATACCCTATTCTTATTATGTACACTTATATGATCGTTTGCACCATTATATTATTCCTTTAAGATCGAGAATACATAACTTCTTTAATATTTTATGCAGTTATTTAAAATGCCCCACTTTGATATGACCTCTTTCAATCTATGCTATTATATTACCAAGATCTTTTAATTAGAAAATCCATACATATGCTAGAGTCTCATGATTTTCATACATCCATTTATCATCATAATTGTCCCTTTTCTTGCATGATCTCTTTTTATATGATTTTTCTCTCGTGTATGTTTAAACAACCTAATTGTAAATTGAACTGAGAGAATGATCCTTCGGTAAGGGAAAGTGACCCCCAAAGACAAGATATCGAGATGATCCCTCGGTAAGGGAGGGTGATCGATCGAGATGATCCTTCGGTAAGGGAAGGTGATCGCCAAAATGTTTGGGATAAGAACCTTCGGTAAGGGAAGGGGACTCCCACATTTTATACCGGTTTGAGCTCAATACCCTCCATAAAAGTTATAAATTAAGAGAGGAGAAGGCATGAATGAAAGTTTGATTTCTATGTTTTTCTTTTAGATTTAATTATGATTATGTTGATGTTACTTAAGATGTTATCCTTCTATTTTTCTATATGCTTTCCTTTTTTTGCACACATGTTTTACAAGAAAGATGCATATTACATGCCATGTTACACGCTCTTTTTTTAAATCCCGCACGTGGGCTGGAGATGGATATGGAGGTGTTACATAACACTCCTACTAAGACGTTAGGTTCTCACTCCCTTTCTTTTCCCATACTGTCTCCAGAGGAACATGGCACAGCAGATAGAGACGACGCAGTGCCCCCGAGGGTAACTTCTGAGTATGACCCTTCGAAGCACGGGTGGATAGTTGCGACCACTACTACCGTGCTCCAAACTATCTACTTAGGTCGAGAACTCGTGGAAGAAGAACCCCAGCTGCCCGTCGTAACCTTCCTAGATAGGAACGCTTCAACATCTAGGAAGCGGTCACCTAAGGTGGTACACCTCGAGTCCGACTCCGAGACCGAGGAAGAGGAATCCGACAACCCTGGCCAGAAGGAAGACACCATAGAGGAGGATCCAGAGGAAGGGTTCGGATTCCTCCTCCTCGGTCTCGGAGTCGGACTCGAGGTGTACCACCTTAGGTGACCGCTTCCTAGATGTTGAAGCGTTCCTATCTAGGAAGGTTACGACGGGCAGTTGGGGTTCTTCTTCCACGAGTTCTCGACCTAAGTAGATAGTTTGGAGCACGGTAATAGTGATCGCAACTACCCACGCGTGCTTCGATGGGTCATACTCAGAAGTTACCCTCGGGGACACTGCGTCGTCTCTATCCGCTGTGCCATGTTCCTCTGGAGACAGTATGGGAAAAGAAAGGGAGTGAGAACCTAACGTCTCAGTAGGAGTGCTACGTAAAACCTCCATATCCATCTCCAGCCCACGTGCGGGATTTAAAAAAAGAGCGTGTAACATGGCATGTAATATGCATCTTTCTTGTAAAACATGTGTGCAAAAAAAGGAAAGCATATAGGAAAAGAGAAGGATAACATCTTAAGTAACATCAACATAATCATAATTAAATCTAAAAGAAAAACATAGAAATCAAACTTTCATTCATGCCTTTTCCTCTTTTAATTTATAACTTTTATGGAGGGTATTGAGCTCAAACCGGTATAAAATGTGGGAGTCCCTTCCCTTATCGAAGGTTCTTATCCCAAACATTTTGGCGATCACCTTCCCTTACCGAAGGATAATCTCGATCGATCACCCTCCCTTACCGAGGGATCATCTCGATATCTTGTCTTTGGGAGTCACCTTCCCTTACCGAAGGATCATTCCCTCAGTTCAATTTACAATTAGGTTGTTTAAACACACACGAGAGAAAAATCATATAAGAAGAGATCATGCAAGAAAAGGGACAATTATGATGATAAAGGGATGTATGAAAATCATGAGACTCTAGCATATGTATGGATTTTCCAATTAAAAGATCTTGGTAATATAATAGCATGGATTGAAAGAGGTCATATCAAAGTGCAGATAATAGGGCATTTTAAATAACTGCATAAAATATTAAAGAAGTTATGTATTCTCGATCCTAAAGGAATAATATAATGGTGCAAACGATCATATAAGTGTACATAATAAGAATAGGGTATATTAAATATTTGACTAAAATAAAATATTACATGTACTCATAACCTTAAAGGAATAATGATATAAGAGATCACGTAGATGCACATAATAGAATAGGATATATTAAATATTTGAATAAAATATTTAAGAAAGCATGTACTCTTGACTTTAAAGGAGTAATAATAACATTATAACAGGTCACATAGATGCACTTAATAGAATAGGATATATTAAATATTTGAATAAAATATTTAAGAAACCATGTACTGTTGACTTTAAAGGAGTAATCATAATAAGTCACATAGATGCACTTAATAGAATAGGATATATTAAATATTTGAATAAAATATTATAAATAATAATATAATACTGTAAGAGATCACACATATGCATATAATAGAATATGGTGTGTTGAACAAGACATTATAAGGAGGCATGTACTCTCGGCCTAAGGGAATATTAACAATATAATCATATGAAAGAGCGCAAAATGAGTATAGTAAATAATTCAATGAACCTCATAAGGAGACATATACTAATGATTCAAGAAGACATGAATGACATGGTGGACAGACATGATCAACATGAATAAAGGATGAGTGAGAAATAATTAATGCCATGATAACATTTGTGAATGGAAGAAAATAAAATAAAAAAATAGAACATAACACATGCCAAGCATTAAAAAAACATATTTTCCTACTCTTTTTCCTAACGCTTCTTCGAGCTTGTCTCTTGTGTTTGCCCACAGAATATTATTTCTTTGTAGAGAAAGAAGGGAGAGGATTAGTATTTGAGAGGAGTGATTTTCTACCTATGGGTGCTCCCCTATTTATATACATTTGGGGATGGGGTGGTTGAGATATTTTAAATTTCAAACTGAGGGTGGTTACTAGGTTCCTATCCAAAATTTCAAAATTCTAAACTTATCTCCTAATTGATTTTCAAACTTCGAATTTAATTTTGTTTCTAGAAGGGGTGGTTGTTACATTATCACCCCCGTAAGAAAAGAATTTGTCCCCAAATTCCATGTCTGAACTTGGTCGATAAGGGTCGTTTAAATAACTTAGGGGTCTTATTGAAATTTCCTACTGTTGGGGAGAAAAGGAGATCCTCACCACGATTGTTACCTGTAAACAAGTTCGGAAACTTCTGTCTCATGTCTACCTCTTTTTGCCATGTGTAGTCTCTGGAATTGCCGCTACCCCATGCCACTTTTACCAGTTGTATCGTCTTGCTCCTTAGTTGCTTCATGCTTCTGTCTACAACCTCTATGGCTGGTAGTTCAAAAGTCAGGTCGTCTTTGAGTGTTACATCCTCTTGCTGCAACACATGGCTTGGATCGTGCTAGTATTTTCGGAGTTGGGACACATGGAACACGTTGTGTAGCCTTGATAGATTTGGTGGTAGGGCAAGCTGGTATGCCGACTTTCTTATACGTCGGAGGATTTGGAATGGACCCAGGTACCGGGGGCTTAGTTTTCGTACTTTAAGAGCCCTCCCTACCCCGGTGGTGGGGGTGATTTTTAGGAATACGTGATCGCCTTCCTGAAATTCGAGGGGTTTTCTTCGTTGATCTGCATAACTCTTTTGTCGACTTTGGGCGGTGCGCATTCTTTCTCTTATCCTCTTGATATCTTCTGTGGTCTGTCTTACTAACTCCGGTCCTAAGTAGCCTTTATCTTCTGGTCCGTACCAACATAAAGGAGATTGGCATCTTCACCCGTACAGTGCCTCATATGGTGCCATCCCGATGCTACCATGGTAACTGTTGTTATAAGCAAACTCGATCAGTGGTAGGTGACTCTCCCACTTTCCTGGTCTGTCCAGGACACAAGCTCGTAACATGTCTTCCAACGTCTGGATGGTCCTCTCCGTTTGTCCAT
>NW_015495990.1:8676-14956 GCF_000816755.2 Arachis ipaensis
GGTCTTTAAATAAGGTGCCACACTCGATAGAGAAAGAGACTGAACTTTATCGTTATGTAAGGAAGGGAGGAAGTGCGCGTGAAGAGGAAAACAAGTAGTACTAAAACGATAATAAATATGAAATAATAAACTTATCCATGAGTATAGTTCAAAATAGAATTCTTAGAGGTAATTAAACAAAGGAAAGAAACTAATACGTCCTAACTATTTTCGTTGAAGAGGCTCCCATACTTGTGTTCTATCCTATCCTTGATCAGGATCCTTCAGTTATTCACGAATCGAGGTATCCGTGGTTTTCCTCCAACACCTTTTCGCGCAGTGAAGATCTGGTTCCGTTGTGTGGGATGAACTAGGACTTGACGGCAGCTGGGGTTCTCCTTACACGAACTCTCGACCTAAGTAGATAGTTTGGATAACGGTAGTCGTGGTCGTAACTACCCACGCGCTGCTTTGAGGGGGTCATACTCAGAAGTTACCTTCGGGGGCATTGCGTCGTCTCTATCTGCTGTGCCATGTTCCTCTGGAGACAGTATGGTAAAAGAAAAAGGGATGAGAACCTAACGTCTCAGTAGGAGTGCTATGCAACACCTCCATATCTATCTCCAGCCCACGTGCGGAATTTTAAAAGAAAGTCGTACGATATGACATGTAATATGAACCTCTTGTAAAGCGTAAAACATATAGGTAAAAAGGAAAGAATATAGAAAGAGAATAGAAGGATAACATCTTAAGTAACATCAACATAATCATAATTAAATCTAAAAGAAAAACATAGAAATCAAACTTTCATTCATGCCTTCTCCTCTCTTAATTTATAACTTTTATGGAGGGTATTGAGCTCAAACCGGTATAAAATGTGGGAGTCCCCTTCCCTTACCGAAGGTTCTTATCCCAAACATTTTGGCGATCACCTTCCCTTACCGAAGGATAATCTCGATCGATCACCCTCCCTTACCGAGGGATCATCTCGATATCTTGTCTTTGGGGGTCACCTTCCCTTACCGAAGGATCATTCCCTCAGTTCAATTTACAATTAGGTTGTTTAAACATACACGAGAGAAAAATCATATAAAAAGAGATCATGCAAGAAAAGGGACAATTATGATGATAAATGGATGTATGAAAATCATGAGACTCTAGCATATGTATGGATTTTCTAATTAAAAGATCTTGGTAATATAATAGCATAGATTGAAAGAGGTCATATCAAAGTGGGGCATTTTAAATAACTGCATAAAATATTAAAGAAGTTATGTATTCTCGATCTTAAAGGAATAATATAATGGTGCAAACGATCATATAAGTGTACATAATAAGAATAGGGTATATTAAATATTTGACTAAAATAAAATATTACATGTACTCATAACCTTAAAGGAATAATGATATAAGAGATCACGTAGATGCACATAATAGAATAGGATATATTAAATATTTGAATAAAATATTTAAGAAAGCATGTACTCTTGACTTTAAAGGAGTAATAATAACATTATAACAGGTCACATAGATGCACTTAATAGAATAGGATATATTAAATATTTGAATAAAATATTTAAGAAACCATGTACTGTTGACTTTAAAGGAGTAATCATAATAAGTCACATAGATGCACTTAATAGAATAGGATATATTAAATATTTGAATAAAATATTATAAATAATAATATAATACTGTAAGAGATCACACATATGCATATAATAGAATATGGTGTGTTGAACAAGACATTATAAGGAGGCATGTACTCTCGGCCTAAGGGAATATTAACAATATAATCATATGAAAGAGCGCAAAATGAGTATAGTAAATAATTCAATGAACCTCATAAGGAGACATATACTAATGATTCAAGAAGACATGAATGACATGGTGGACAGACATGATCAACATGAATAAAGGATGAGTGAGAAATAATTAATGCCATGATAACATTTGTGAATGGAAGAAAATAAAATAAAAAAATAGAACATAACACATGCCAAGCATTAAAAAAACATATTTTCCTACTCTTTTTCCTAACGCTTCTTCGAGCTTGTCTCTTGTGTTTGCCCACAGAATATTATTTCTTTGTAGAGAAAGAAGGGAGAGGATTAGTATTTGAGAGGAGTGATTTTCTACCTATGGGTGCTCCCCTATTTATATACATTTGGGGATGGGGTGGTTGAGATATTTTAAATTTCAAACTGAGGGTGGTTACTAGGTTCCTATCCAAAATTTCAAAATTCTAAACTTATCTCCTAATTGATTTTCAAACTTCGAATTTAATTTTGTTTCTAGAAGGGGTGGTTGTTACATTATCACCCCCGTAAGAAAAGAATTTGTCCCCAAATTCCATGTCTGAACTTGGTCGATAAGGGTCGTTTAAATAACTTAGGGGTCTTATTGAAATTTCCTACTGTTGGGGAGAAAAGGAGATCCTCACCACGATTGTTACCTGTAAACAAGTTCGGAAACTTCTGTCTCATGTCTACCTCTTTTTGCCATGTGTAGTCTCTGGAATTGCCGCTACCCCATGCCACTTTTACCAGTTGTATCGTCTTGCTCCTTAGTTGCTTCATGCTTCTGTCTACAACCTCTATGGCTGGTAGTTCAAAAGTCAGGTCGTCTTTGAGTGTTACATCCTCTTGCTGCAACACATGGCTTGGATCGTGCTAGTATTTTCGGAGTTGGGACACATGGAACACGTTGTGTAGCCTTGATAGATTTGGTGGTAGGGCAAGCTGGTATGCCGACTTTCTTATACGTCGGAGGATTTGGAATGGACCCAGGTACCGGGGGCTTAGTTTTCGTACTTTAAGAGCCCTCCCTACCCCGGTGGTGGGGGTGATTTTTAGGAATACGTGATCGCCTTCCTGAAATTCGAGGGGTTTTCTTCGTTGATCTGCATAACTCTTTTGTCGACTTTGGGCGGTGCGCATTCTTTCTCTTATCCTCTTGATATCTTCTGTGGTCTGTCTTACTAACTCCGGTCCTAAGTAGCCTTTCTCTTCTGGTCCGTACCAGCATAAAGGAGATTAGCATCTTCGCCCGTACAGTGCCTCATATGGTGCCATCCCGATGCTACCATGGTAACTGTTGTTATAAGCAAACTCGATCAGTGGTAGGTGACTCTCCCACTTTCCTGGTCTGTCTAGGACACAAGCTCGTAACATGTCTTCCAACGTCTGGATGGTCCTCTCCGTTTGTCCATTTGTTTGCGGGTGGTATGACGTGCTTAGGCACAATTTTGTCCCGAATGCCTTCTGCAATGCGTTCCAAAACCTCGAGGTGAATCTTGGGTCTCTGTCCGAGACTATGGTTGTTGGTACCCCATGTAACCTCACGATCTCTCTAATATATAGCATGGCTAGTCTTTCCAATGAGTCGGTCGTCTTAACTGGTAGAAAATGGGCAGTCTTTGTAAGCCGGTCCACGATGACCCATATAACGTCACGCGTTGCTTGAGTACGAGGTAGTCCCATGACGAAATCCATCGATATGTCCTGCCATTTCCACTCCGGGATGCCAAGGGGTTGCAATACCCCTGATGGTTTCTGATGTTCGATTTTTACCTTTTGACAAACCAGACATTTGTTCACGACCATAGCTAAATCTTTTTTCATCCCTGGCCACCAGAACATCTTCTTCAAATCATGGTACATCTTCGTCATGCCAGGATGAATGGTAAAATCTCTTTTGTGGGCTTCTTCCGCAATCTTGCTTTGAAGATCGCCTTCCTTTGGGACACAGATTCGACCTTGGTATCTCCATACCTTGTCCTCTCCTTCGGTGAAGCCCTTCAATTTTCCTTCTTTGACAAGGCGCAGGGTTTCTTGAAAGTCGGGGTCGGAACTCTGCGCCTTAGTTATTTGTTCTTTGAATTGACTTGCCACTATTAGGTGGTTCAGACGTATGCTTTTTGGAGCGAGGGTGACTTGTAAGTTCATGTCTCTGAAATTTTTTATCAACTCTGCCTCTTTTATCATCAGCCATGATGCCTTGAGTACCTTCCGACTCAGAGCGTCAGCCACCAAGTTAGCCTTTTCTGGGTGGTAATTTAGAACAAAGTCGTAGTCTTTAAGAAACTCCATCCACTTCCTTTGTCGCATGTTGAGTTCCTTCTGGTCGAACAGGTACTTTAAGCTCTTATGATCGGAGAATACTTGAAAACCAACTCCATACAAATGATGCCTCCATGTCTTCAGCGCAAATACTATCGCGGCTAGTTCAAGGTCGTGAGTTGGATAGTTGGCTTCGTGGGTCTTTAGTTGTCTTGACGCATACGCTACTACCTTTTTGCATTGCATTAGTACGCAACCCAATCCTTGTCCTGAGGCGTCGCAGTAAACTTCGAAGGCCATGTCGGGGTTAGGTAAGGTTAGAACTGGGGCGGATGTCAAGCGACACTTTAACTCTTGGAAGCTTCTTTCGCAGTCTGGCGTCCAAGTAAACAGGGTATCCTTCCTGGTTAAACGAGTTAATGGCAGGGCTAGTTGGGAAAACCCTCTTATGAACCTTCTATAGTAGCGCGCCAATCCTAAAAAACTCCTTATTTCTGTTACTGACGTCGGCCTTTCCCAGTTTAGTACAGAGTCTATCTTACTGGGATCTACTGATATTCCGTTGCCGGAGACCATATGTCCAAGAAATTGTACCTCCTTCATCCAAAACTCACACTTGGATAGTTTCGCGTACAATTTTTTCTCTCGAAGGGTCCTCAGTATTACACGCAAGTGCTCCCTGTGTTCTTCTTCTGTCTTGGAGAAAATCAAAATATCATCTATGAATACCACCACGAAACTGTCGAGGTAAGGTCGAAAAATTCTATTCATGTAGTCCATAAAGACGGCGGGGGCATTGGTCAACCCAGAAGACATTACTGTGAACTCGTAGTGTCCATATCTCGTTCGAAATGCTGTCTTTGGAATGTCTTCCTCTCTTACACTTATCTGATGATACCCTGATCTCAGGTCGATCTTTGAGAACACTGTTGCACCTTGTAGTTGGTCCATCAAGTCATCTATTCTTGGGAGGGTATACTTGTTCTTCACCGTGATTTTGTTGAGTTGCCTATAGTCCACGCAGAGACGCATGCTGCCGTCCTTTTTCTTCACAAACAATACTGGAGCTCCCCAAGGAGAGACGCTTGGTCTGATGAATCCTTTTTGCAGCAGCTCCTCTAGTTGGTTCTTCAGTTCAGTGAGCTCCAATGAAGCCATCCGGTAAGGGGCTATGGAGATTGGCCCTGTCTCAGGCATTAATTCTATGGAGAACTCAACCTCTCGTGTTGGGGGAAACGAGGGTAAAGGTACAATTTTTATAATTTATTTAATTTTTATTTCTTTTATCTCTACTTATACATTTTATTTTTTTATATTTTTAAAAAATTTTTATCTATTTTAGTTGCTCATTATTAGGTGTATATTTTTTCCTTCTAACTTTTGATTAACAAAAGAGATGTGTCTTTTTAACCGTATTTTTAAATAATCTCACTATAATTTTATTTTGTAATATTCTCTTTTATCATGTATACTTTATGTGTTTAAGGAGTTGACTTAAAATTATAATATGATATATAAAATTATAGTATAATCTACAGTATGCTAAAATATTAGGGCATTATCGTATAGATATTTTTATATTTATCCATTAAATTGTTAATATAAAATATTAGGACTAATTTAGTGCACGATATTTAATTTTAAAGACTAAAATGAATTACTTGATACAAAGTTAGGAATTAATTTGATATATAGATAGATAAATAATATTAACAATTAATGAATGCTAAATAATTTACTAATATATTAATTTTTTTTATATTTTATCAGTTTTTATTTAAACGTACATATACATGAATCTAATATAATTTATTACATTCATATTACACACAATTTACATAAATTATTAACAGAGAATATATACATAAATTATTATATATTTATCTCTTTTTCTAAGAATTAGCTACATATACATGCATGTTAATCACAACACATAATTAATGTTCATAATACTAAATTACTCTAAATTTTTTATTTTCTATGGTTAGTAGTTAATCCCAAATTGAAAAGATTAGGTTGAATTGTTGAATAGTCCAAGTATAATTGAGGTAATTAATTTAGTTTATTTGTTTATTAATGTATGTGATCAAAAGCATGAATGATAAATAAGACAAGAAAATAATTAAAAAAATAAAATATTAGTAATTACTTAAAATAAATAAAAAAATAAGTTATGGGGTATTATTTTACTTAAATTATTAATAATTAAAAGAATAGAAGGTCGATAATTATTTTAAATA
>NW_015495990.1:15590-16593 GCF_000816755.2 Arachis ipaensis
CTTTTATCTTTTATATTCATTGATTATATTAATCTTCTATTACAATACATTTTTTATTTATTTCACACATTATTTATTTTACCTTTTTTTACTTTTTTTAATTGTTCTCTTTATTTTATATTTTATTTTTACTCTTCATATATAAATTTATTATAATTCATCACATTCACATGCTCTCTTTTTTTTTTAATTTAAGTGATTTTTTTAGGTTATATTTTACTATTGATGCTCTATATTGTTTAGTGTGTTTGTTTCTAATTTTTAAGTTATCTGTAAATATATTTATAAAAATATGATTTCATTTTGTCCAATATTTACTACTGCATTTAGTAGATAAATAACAAAATTTTCATTTATCGTTATATTAATTGAGTTTGCAGTCACCAAATATTAATTGAGTTTGAAGATTTTATTTCTACTTTTATATATTTGTTTATATTGTATGATGGTTTGTATTTGTGTTGTACTAGAACAGAAACTTAGAGACTGAAACTCAATATCATGTTTGTTGGCCCAAAGATTGGTATTAAAATTTCAGTCTATGTTTCTAAAATTTTAGTATTTCAATACTTTCAAAAAGTGGGGACAGAGAACTGAAAATTTTTAGAATGAAAATTATCATTTAATAACATTTTATATCTAAAATATCTTCATTTCAATTAATTAATTCCAACTTTACTCTTTATGCAAATTAAATTAGAGTTCATTCTTATTTCAGTCTCTATCTCTCACTTTACACCAAACACAATATTGAAACTTATTTCAGTCTTAGTCTCAGTCTTTCAATCTCTGTCTCTTTTCCAAACACTATCTTAACAGCATCATGGTTCATACATTTTAATATTTGTGTAACAAATCTTATAAATTGCTTTTACAAGTTATAGTTTATTTTTGTTTTATTTGGATATTCATTTTTTAATAATAATTTTTATTTATTTATAAATATATTATTTTCTATTTTTATCTAAAAAAATTATAAAATAGTAAATATAATTTTTTTAAT
>NW_015495990.1:17162-18366 GCF_000816755.2 Arachis ipaensis
TAAGTATATTTAAAAAAATATGATTTCATTTTGTCCAATATTTATTATTGTGTTTAGTAGATAAATAACAAAATTTTCATTTATTGTTATATTAATTGAGTTTAAAGATTTTATTTCTACTTTTATATATTTGTTTATATTGTATGATGGTTTGTATTTGTGTTGTACTAGAACAGAAACTTAGAGACTGAAACTCAATATCATGTTTGTTGGCCCAAAGATTGGTATTAAAATTTCAGTCTATGTTTCTAAAATTTTAGTATTTCAATACTTTCAAAAAGTGGGGACAGAGAACTGAAAATTTTTAGAATGAAAATTATCATTTAATAACATTTTATATCTAAAATATCTTCATTTCAATTAATTAATTCCAACTTTACTCTTTATGCAAATTAAATTAGAGTTCATTCTTATTTCAGTTTCTGTCTTTTACTTTACACCAAATACAATACTGAAACTTATTTCAATCTCTCAATCTCAGTCTTTTAGTCTCTATCTCTCTTCCAAACGCTACCTTAGCGACATCACAGTTCATACATTTTAATATTTGTGTAACAAATCTTATAAATTGCTTTTACAAGTTATAGTTTATTTTTGTTTTATTTAGATATTCAATTTTTAATAATAATTTTTATTTATTTATAAATATATTATTTCCTATTTTTATCTAAAAAAATTATAAAATAGTAAATATAATTTTTTAATTTTATCATTAATTTATTTATTAATATTTTAAATTTTCTATAATATTTTTTTAGAACTTTATTAATAAGTTCTTCTTTATAATATTTTTTTTTGAAATTTTTTAATAGGAACATATCTTAATTTTTGTCTTTCATATTTTATATTCATTGATTTTACTGAAACTTTTTTTGTATTGTTATATATATGAAAAATGCAACTCATTTAATGTTTAACCACTTATTTTCAATTATTATTATAAAAGGATACATATGATTTTATGAGAATGATATGGTTATCTAGGAATTTACTAAGTGGTTAGAGTAGTTTCACATCACGAACCAACAAATGCTAGCAATCGAAATGATAAAAAAGATCAGCCAAATGGATATTTATTGGACTACTTGTAATTTGGGACTAAATGAGAATCTATAAAATTTTTACGGGTAGAGACCTGTCCACGTGAAATAGACTGGGATGGGACATAGGTACTTTCTTCAAGGGACCCGTTATATATATATAT
>NW_015495990.1:18407-18881 GCF_000816755.2 Arachis ipaensis
ATTAGAAAATATTTTTATATATTTTTTTGAAATATTATTTTTTATAATGAATATATTATGAGTTGTGTTGAATTATATTGAATTGATTATTTTATGATTATTATTTTATAATTTTTTTTGTTATTTTTTCAAAAATTTTCAAAGGATATCCATAGATAATCGTGGGTATCTATATTCGCTGAAGGGATAATTAAATAGGGGGACTTGCGACGAAGATGGAGAGAGGATAGGGGATATATATATTTTTTTAAACAGGAGTGAAGGACGGAAAAAGGGGTCCGCTGTGCCCACAGGAGCATCTATTACTATATCTAACTAACAAAGAAAATTCAATTTGAGCCGATTTGAGATATTACACATGAACTTTATCTGCATTGGGTTTTAAGACAACGTACCTAATTCGGATTTAGGATCCTAACAATAGGCCTAAGTTGATCTTACTCACTTGAGTTAATATTTTGGGTCATTGCTGTA
>NW_015495990.1:19471-20838 GCF_000816755.2 Arachis ipaensis
TGTTAAAAAAATTAAATTATATGTTAGATATATATATATATTATAATTAATTTTTAACTCAATTTTTGATAATTGAAATTTAAATGCTGAATATTTTACACCTAACACCCTAATTCTACTCTATCAAAAATGCTCAAAACTAAATATTTTAGATATACAGATTTTCTACATGCAGAGATAGGAAGCGTACTGTCGTGGGGCTGGAGAAGTATTCTTGAAGGGTGCAAGGTAATCGAGAAAGGCTTGTTATGGAAAATAGGCTCTGGCGTTAATGTTCGCATCTTCCATGACCCCTGGCTTCCACCACCAGTGCCCCTTAATGTCTCTCAAAATGCACTCACAATCCTGCCAAATCTGCAAGTGTATTACGTTAGTGCGTTACTAAATCCTGATAGAAGTTGGAATAGAAATCTGATTGAGTCGATTTTTTCAGTTGTTATATGCAATAAAATTTTTTCAATCAAACCAACAGAGGAGGAGGATGAAGTTAATTGGTGTTGGACAAAATCTGGTATATATGAAGTTGGGTCAGGATACAAAATTGCTTATGGATTCTTTCATTCTCCTACTTCATTGAGGCCCCAGAACATACACAACAGAGTCTGGAATAGCATTTGAGAGTTTAAATTACCACATAAAATTAAGATTTTTCTATAGAAAAGTCTTCATGAAAAGCTTCCGGTGTTGCAACAAGTTCACAGCCGGTTCGCATCCACTCCTGCCACTTGTCCAAGATGAATGTTGAAGGCTGAATCAATTTCTCATGCTTTGTTCCAATGCCCCTGTCTTCAATAATATGGAGTCTAAGCTTAATAACCCCTGACCTATGGATGAGAGAAGAAGAGACCTTTTTCAATTGGTGGCAACGAGTCTTATCCTGGGCAGCGGCTCAATTCGACGGTAGACAAAAGACCCTCCTCATAGCGGCGCTGTGTTGGAACACTTGAAAAGCGAGGAATCGGTGTGTTTTTGAGAAGGTAATAAGCCTGGCACCAGAGATAGTGAAAGAAGCCAGCAATTTAGTGCGTGAACTCGTGAGTCATACTGATAGATGCTGATAATTTTTTTTTTACTCTTACTTTACTCTTTTTTAAGCTCTTAGTCATTCAGTCACAGTTGGTAATAAATGGGAATACCCAATTCTTTTATACTTCCTTATGGAAACACTTTTATTTTATATTAATAAAATAACATTTATCTTTGGGAAAAAAAAACTAATTTTGTTTTTGCTATTAATTAAAATTTAAAAAATGTGAGTTATTAATCAATTTTGAATTCAAATTTAAATTTAAATTTGTGTAAGAAAATATTTTAAATTTTTTTCACTAACCAGAATTAATTTTAAAATAAATAATTATTTTATACAT
>NW_015495991.1:0-3570 GCF_000816755.2 Arachis ipaensis
TTTGAATTATGTATGTTTTTACATATTATATAAATGTAGACTTGCTTAATAAAATAGTTAATATATTAGTTAATTAAAAAAATAATTTAGTAAATTATGCATGCAATTTGTATGGAAAAAAATTGTTACAAAATAATTATTTTGCTTTTGTAACTAAAAAAAATATTACAAAATCAAGTTACATTTTGTAATAAAATTTTATGATAGGAAAAAATATATTGTTACCAAAAATATTTTGAAGATCAAAATTTGTTACCACTTTTGTAACGACTTCTGGTTTTTTGTATCAGAAAAATTTGTTACAAATTATCACTTTGAATTATAACAGTTCCATTTTTTGTTACAAAAACTTTTTGTAACGGGACATACTGCAACGGCCATTTTTTTGTTATAAAATCCTCTTGTTTCAAAATTTCGATTTTTTGTAACAAATTTTTTTGTTACAAATATTGCTTTTTCTTGTAGTAACCCTTACCTTTTTTTTTTAGGATTCACAAACCAAAGTCTGTTCCTTGCTACTTTAACTCAGAAAACCCTAACAAACATAACTAAGGAATTTTGTTAGTTCACAAGGCAAAATGACCGAGCTGCACATGGAGTAAGGGAAGGAGTCTCATTCTTGTGATGGGATGAATTTGATTGGGTTGTTCTCATTTACAGAAATTGAAGTTTAACAAGGGTAAAACCTTTGAATTAGGAAGAACAACAGAGCATAGAGTTACTGATTTCTTACCTAATCAGAAAAATACCATGGAATCATAAAGAAAAAGGGTAGGGTTTCTTCTCTGGCTTTAGATTGCAGCTCTTTTAGTGGGCCTCTTCTTCCTTCTTGATGGTAGTGTACGCAGATGATGATGATGATCCTATTGCCGTTTTCCTTCTCCTCTTCCTTGAGCGATCGCAACTTTTGATTCCTTCCTTCTCTTCATGTAGTATCCAGGGGAATTAAAAGGCTTGACTCTACTATATATATCTATAGAAGGTGGGGAAGGATGAGCTAGTGCGACATGACTTCGTGGCTCTCTCCTCTTGCAACACCATTTCATAGCAGTCATTGTATGAAGAGGTGACCATGGTTCCTCTTGGAGTAGCGTTCTGTGGTAAGAGAGGAAGAGGGAATGAACTTAACCAAAGTTCCCCTTGGGTTTTTCAGTTTAATTAAAATAAACTTGGTTCGGCTGAACTGGGAGAAGAAAAAGAAGAAAAAATTGTGGCTTTAAAAGGGAGGAAGGAAAAACCAGGTTAATAGTTGGTAACACATCTAGGGTAATTTTCTACTAATTTATTACTTATGAATTATTAAGAGGAAGTTAATTCTAAAAGAAATAAATTAACTATAGCGGTATGACGAATAAGATTTTATGTCGGTAAAGAAATTTTTATAAAAATATAATCACGTTGTAAGTATAGTTTCTAAACCAACAGAGAATCCTTTCGTACAAAAGTTTGGTTGTCACANAATATAATCACGTTGTAAGTATAGTTTCTAAACCAACAGAGAATCCTTTCGTACAAAAGTTTGGTTGTCACAAGTAACGAACCCAATAAAATTTATAACCGAAGTATTCAAACCTCGGGTCGTATCTCAAGGAATTACAGGGAAGTATGATTTATTATTGGTTATGGAAAAAGTATATTTTATTTTGGGTTTTTAAAATAAGGAACAAGTAATTTAAATGACAAGAAAAATAAATTAATAATTAGAAAATCTCTTGGCAAGGTATAAGAACTGGAAATTCTATCCTAGTTATCCTTATCAGGTGTGATGAGAATTATTTGTTGCTCCCACTTAGTTAACCCTTACTAAATAAAGGAAAGTCAAGTGGACTAATTAATTTGATCCTCAAGTCCTAGTCAACTCCTGTGGAAAGACTAGCTTTAGAGCGATCCAAATTAATCAGCAATTCCCAAATCTCAATCAACTGCTGAGTTTGATAACTCAAGTGTTACCAATTACTTAACCAAAGCAAAAAGGAAATAAATCTTAAATTAAATTGAAAGCATCATAAATAGAATAAAACAATCATTAATCTGAAATACCTCAAATTGCATTAAATAGAATATTCAAATATTAACATGAAAAGTTCATAAGCCAATTTAGGAACATTAACAAGTGAAAGCATTGGAATAAATAAAAGCAGAAAATAAATTAAAGGAACTTTGAACCTATGATTGTAGAAGCAATCCTAAAATAAGAGAAATCTTAATCCTAAATCCTAAGAGAGAGGAGAGAACCCCTTTCTCTCTAAAACTACATCTAAAAACCTAAAATTATGAATTATGAATGTTGTGTATATTGTTCTCGGATGAATGGATGCATTCTCCCACTTTATAGCCTCTAATCTGTGTTTTTTGGGCAGAGAACTAGGTCAAAAACAGACCAGAAATCGCCCCCAGCGATTTCTGGTACGTACAGGTCGCTGCAAAGTGACGCGGAAGCGTCGTCCACGCGTTAGCATGGATTAGGTTTTTGCAATTTCTTCAATTTCTTGTATTCCTTTCATTTTTGCATGCTTCCTTTCCATCCTCTAAGTCATTCCTGCCCTGTAATCCCTGAAATCACTTAACGCACATATCACGGTATCGAAGGTAATAAGAGAGGATTAAACATAGGAAATTTAAGACCAAAGAAACATGTTTTCAATTATATCACAAGATTAGGAAGAAAAATGTAAAACATGCGATTTCTATGCGTGAGAATAATGGATGAAAAACCACTCAATTTAGCATAATATAAACCATAAAATAGTAGCTTATCAACCTCCCCACACTTAAACATTAGCATGTTCTCATGCTAAGCTTAAGAGAACTAAAAGGGTGAAGGGGAATGGTAAGACTTATGAAATGCAATCTATCTATATGAATGCAACTACATGCAAAATGTTTCTACCCACTTGGTTAAAAGTAAACAAATCTTTCAAGAACAAATATAAACTGGATTTCACTAATTCAAATCATACAATAAAAGACAAGTAAACTTGTAAGAAGACAGCTCATGAAAGCAGGGAACAAAGAATCGAGCATCGAACCCTCACTGGAAGTGTATGCACTCTAATCGCTCAAGTGTTTAAGGTTCGATCTCTCAATTCTCTACTAATCTTGCTTTCTAAGGCTTGCTCTTCTTCTACCAATCAACAAAAATTTAATACACAGATACACATATCAAGAGGTCTTTTAAGGGTTGTAATGGGATTAGGGTCAAGGTAGGATTGTATTTGGCCAAGTGGACTAAAATCTGAATCCTTAATTAACCTAAACTTCCCACCTAACTTAAGACAATCCATGTAATCGTAATACCATATCTAACTATCCATTAACCATGTTTTCCACATATTCATGCATCCTGATTCGAGTATAGTACATATACATTGCTATCACCATTTACTTTAGGGCATTTTGTCCCCTTTTATTATTCGCTCTTTTTCTTTTCTTTTTCTCTTTTTTTTTTTCCTTTTTTTGTTTATATTTATGCCTATTTTTTTCTTTTTGTTTTTCTCAATGCATATGATTAATTTATTGAATGCATGAATATGTCCTAAACATTTCTTTCACATTTTCAGAAAATTCTAA
>NW_015495991.1:21158-22455 GCF_000816755.2 Arachis ipaensis
TTGGGTTTTTAAAATAAGGAACAAGTAATTTAAATGACAAGAAAAATAAATTAATAATTAGAAAATCTCTTGGTAAGGTATAAGAACTGGAAATTCTATCCTAGTTATCCTTATCAGGTGTGATGAGAATTGTTTATTGCTCCCACTTAGTTAACCCTTACTAAATAAAGGAAAGTTAAGTGGACTAATTAATTTTATCCTCAAGTTCTAGTCAACTCCTGTGGAAAGACTAGCTTTAGAGCGATCCAAATCAATCAGCAATTTCCAAATCTCAATCAACTGCTGAGTTTGATAACTCAAGTGTTACCAATTACTTAACCAAAGCAAAAAGAAAATAAATATTAAATTAAATTGAAAGCATCATAAATAGAATAAAACAATCATTAATCTGAAATACCTCAAATTGCATTAAATAGAATATTCAAATCTTAACATGAAAAGTTCATAAGCCAATTTAGGAACATTAACAAGTGAAAGCATTGGAATAAATAAAAGCAGAAAATAAATTAAAGGAACTTTGAACCTGTGATTGTAGAAGCAATCCTAAAATAAGAAAAATCCTAATACTAAATCCTAAGAGAGAGGAGAGAACCTCTCTCTCTCTAAAACTACATCTAAAAACCTAAAATTATGAATTATGAATGTTGTGTATATTGTTCTCGGATGAATGGATGCATTCCCCCACTTTATAGCCTCTAATCTGTGTTTTCTGGGCCGAAAACTGGGTCAAAAACAGCTCAGAAATCGCCCCCAGTAATTTCTGGTACGTACAGGTCGCTGCAAAGTGACGCGGAAGCGTCGTCCACGCGTTAGCGTGGATTAGGTTTTTGCCAGGTCACGCGTCCGCGTGATTCACGCGTTCGCGTCATCTGGCTTTGGGGAAGCTATGGCAAATTATATATTGTTGCGAAGCTCCAGACGTTAGCTTTCCAACGCAACTGGAACCACGTCATTTGGACCTCTGTAGCTCAAGTTATGACCGTTTTAGTGCGAAGAGGTCAGGCTGGACAGCTTAGCAATTTCTTCAATTTCTTGTATTCCTTCCATTTTTGCATGCTTCCTTTCCATCCTCTAAGCCATTCCTGCCCTGTAATCCCTGAAATCACTTAACGCACATAACACGGCATCGAATGGTAATAAGAGAGGATTAAACATAGGAAATTTAAGACCAAAGAAACATGTTTTCAATTATATCACAAGATTAGGAAGGAAAATGTAAAACATGCGATTTCTATGAATAAGCGTGAGAATCATGGATGAAAAACCACTCAATTTAGCACAATATAAACCATAAAAT
>NW_015495992.1:0-886 GCF_000816755.2 Arachis ipaensis
GGCCTTGCACTCTCCTTTTGGATTTTCTTCTGTATTACTTGGGAGAGTACTAGGAGGGATTTTAGTGATCCTTTTACTCAGTTAGCCCACTTGTGCTTCCAAATTTCTAATGGAGGACCTTGTTTCATTCATGAAACTCAAAGTGGCCTTAGATAGATCAGAGACTAAGTTTGCTAAATTAGAGGTACTTTGTTCAGAGTTCTCTGTCTGTTGCTGAGTAGATGATGAAAAAGGCTTGCTATTGCTAAACCTGTTTCTTCCACCATTATTAAAGCCTTGTTGAGGCTTTTGTTGATCATTCCATGAGAGATTTGGGTGATTTCTCCATGAGGTATAGGTGTTTCCATAGGGTTCACCCATGTAATTTACCTCTGCTATTACAGGGTTCTCAGGATCATAAGCTTCTTCTTCAGAAGATGCCTCTTGAGTACTGTTGGATGCAACTTGCATTCCATTCAGACTCTGAGAAATCATATTAACTTACTGAGTCAATATTTTATTCTGGGCCAATATGGCATTCAGAGTATCAATTTCAAGAACTCCCTTCTTCTGAGGCGTCCCATTACTCACAGGATTCCTCTCAAAAGTGTACATAAACTGGTTATTAGCAACCATGTCAATGAGTTCTTGAGCTTCTACAGGTGTTTTCTTTAAGTGAATGGATCCACCTGCTGAAGTATCCAATGACATTTTAGCTAATTCAGATAGACCATCATAGAATATATCCAGGATGGTCCATTCTGAAAGCATGTCAGAAGGATATTTTTTGGTCAGTTGCTTGTATCTCTCCCAAGCTTCATAGAGAAATTCACCTTCTTTCTGTCTGAAGGTTTGAACATCCACTCTAAGCTTGCTCAGCTTTTGAGGAGGAAAGAACTTGGCTAAG
>NW_015495992.1:7710-11530 GCF_000816755.2 Arachis ipaensis
ATTGCAGAAGTTAAAAGAGAAATAGAAGATCTCAGGAGTGGAAGAGACTAGAAAACAAGTCTAGATCTCAAATCCTTCCTTGATCCAACAAGAACAATTGTAAAAGAAATGGAAAAGTAAATTGCAGAAGAAAAGAGAAGAATGAAAGTAGTAAACAGAATTTGATAGAATTATGCAGAAAGATAAACAAGAGACCTCAATGTGAGATTGAAACAGAGTTTCTTCAATTCTTCACCCAAGATCCAAGACAAGAAGTAAAGAATGCAAAATGTAAGAGCAAGGAAGAAGAGAGATCAATTTTCCTTCCAAATTCTCCAAGATCCAAATTCAAAGTAAAGCTCTCCAAATTTCAAAAATGAAAAATTCTCAAAGAAGCAAAAAGTTAAAAAAAGGTCCTCTCTAAATCAAACTAGCTTCTATTTATACACTTCCTATTTTTGGATTTTAGAATTTAGGTGGGCTTTTTAATTTGGTGAAAAATTGAATTAAATTGGATTTTTAATTGAACTTCAGCCCATGTGTTGCTTGCTCCCAGTAGAGTGCTCTGCTCCTGGTGAGAGCGGAGCATCAATGCTTGTCTTTGGCTCTTGGTGGCATGCTAGGCTTGTGTGCATCAGGGTAGCGCTCTGCTCTTGTGGAGAGCATAGCATTGCCTTGTCTTGGCATGTCTTGTGCACACCACTTCTTCCCTGGGCCGTGTCAAGTTGCTAGCAAGCAAGGAAAGTAGCGCTCAGGCATCAAGGAGTAAGGAGAGTAGCGCTCTGCTCTTGGTAAGAGCGCAGCACTCCTTTTCCTTGGGTGAGGTTCCAAGTTCGAACCATGGTGGAGACATTTGGACCAATTTCTTTTGTGAAGCAAAGAGAGCTAGTGCCTTGCTTTGAGTGGAAGGCCTCAAGTTCGAATCCTAGTGAAGCCATGTTGGCTTTTTTTCCTTGCAAGTAGTATAAGTAGCGCTCCTTGTTGTTTGAGTGAGGCTCCCACTTCGATTCCTAGTGAATGCATTTTGAGGAGCCAGTTTTCCTTATGCCCATCAATATAAGGTAGCGCTCAGTTAAATAGAACAACTGAGCGCCCCTTGCCCCCTTGGAGTAGCGCCTTCTTGTTATCCCTCAGGTTCAAGTCTTGGGGGATGCATTTTGGCCAATTTTGGCTTATTTTCCTTTGTGAGTAGCGCCTCTTCCTCTCTCTTGGTCATGGGTTCGAACCTTGTAGCCTTCATTATCAAACATTGCTCCTTGCATTTATTTTGTATGAAGCACGATAATGCTCTTGACAAGAGCGGAGCATCATGCTTCTCCCCCTTTCTCTCTTGGTTCAAAATTGTGCTCCGCTCTTAAGGAGAGCATAGCATCCAAGCCTTGCTTCCTTGGTTCAATGTTGTGCTCCCTTGGAGAGCACTGAGCACTTGGAGAGAGCATCGTGGCTTTCTTCCTTCATTGTGCCACACTTCCTTTGTTTCTTTTGCCACATTTTTCTCTTCCTTGGGCCACGCTTCTTAGGCTACGCTTTCTTCTTTTCTTCTTTTCTTCACCTACAAGTAATCAAAACAACCAATCAAAGTATCACCAAATTCACAAGGTTTATAAATCATTCAAAAACCAATTAAATTTAGTTTAAACCTTATGATTTAGTATCAATTAAAGGGTGGTTGATTGATTCAAGGAAACCATGCAATTCCACTCCAAACTACTTACTTACAATGCAAGAAAGTGTATAAAAGCTAATGAAACAAGTGAAAAATGCTTGAAAAATTGGCATAAGATGACTTGTCATCACTTATCTAGAATTTCACAATCTCTCTAAATAATCAACTGAAATAGAGCGGGTTCTTAGATTTAACTTTAGAATCACTTTTCTGAATATCTTAGAATTGTGCTTAAATTTTATAAATACTTTAAAAATGCATAAATATGCCCACTGCAACACCCTCACTACCAGAATGTCATGCTTCCGACTGTACCACTCTGATAGCTCGGGTATTACGACAACTTCTAAACTTAATAATAATAAAATATAAGCTTTTAACTCGAATACCGGATCGCTATTTCTTTGAGAAATCGAAAATTCTTTTAATTTGATAACAGATATGCATATACATATACACAAAATTCTTATACAAGTAATTTACAAATGTTAGATACATACATATCATACAGCTTTTATCCCTCTTGCTTGAGAACAACGCCCCTCTCTCCTACACAGCTGGATGGTGACGACGATGGTGCCGGCAGTGGCAGGCTCCACGACAGTTCCCTCCTTCCCCTCTCATTTTTCCCTACTTTTGATTTCCCCTTTCTTTTCTTTCTTCTATGGGTAAGGGTTTTTAGGGGGTGAATGACGGCTGTTAGGGTTAAATTAGGGTAATTTTTTAGTAGATTAGGTAATTTTTAATAAAATTAGGAGTAATAGAGTAATTAAAAATCAAATTTATAAAAATTAAGAAAGTACTCAATTAATATAAAAATCTCTAACAATATATTCTCGAATAAATTAAATAAATCATAAATAATTTATTATTCAATTTCTAAAATCTAGGGTCTTACATCCTACCCCACTTATAAAAATTTTCGTTCTCGAAAATTAGCATATGGCAAAAGATATTATATACTTTTAATGCCTTATGGAGAACGCAAAGAACCTTAGCACAAACATATATATAGTTCAAAATACTTTGATTATCATTTACCATAAAAATACAAAGATAGGAGTGTAATTGCAAGGCATAAGTTACAAAGCAAGCTTGAAGAAAAAGAAAACATGGTTCAAACATGTGATAGTAAAGTACGGTGGCGAAAGATTATAAAACAGGATGGGGTTAAAACGACGCGCTTAACGTCCGCAAACTTATCTCATACCAACTTCAGAGCTTCAATTCCTCAACTTCAACAGCTAACGTTTCTCAAACTTCACGATATGCGTTACTTATTAGTTCCATTTTGCCTACGCTAACGCGTTAGTGCTCTCATAAACATAAACCATCAGTGTTAAACTCGCCAAACTTAATACCGTGATATATGCAATGGTAGACTAACGGCATTAATCAATAGGCAGTCATGTGCATAAAACTCTAATTCTTGTCATCAAAACAAGGCCTATTACATGACAGACGCTCAGAGTATGCAACTGAAGCATTCCTCATGCTCTACAGGAAAGACTGCTCTGATACCATAATGTAACACCCTCACTACCAGAATGTCACGCTTCCGGCTGCGCCACTCTGATAGCTCGGGTATTATGACAACTTCTAAACTTAGTAATAAAAAAATATGAGCCTTTAACTCGAATACCGGATCGCTATTTCTTTGAGAAATCGAAAATTCTTTTAATTTGATAATAGATATGCATATACATATACACAAAACTTCTTATACAAGTAATTTACAAATGTTAGATACATACATATCATACATCTCTTATCCCTGTTGCTTGAGAACGACGCCCCTCACTCCTACGCGGATGGATGACAATGACGATGGTGGCGGTGGCGGTAGGCTCCGCGACAGTTCCCTCCTTCCCCTCTCCTTTCTTACCTACCTCTGATTTCCCTTTTCTTTTCTTTCTTCGATAGGTAAGGGTTTTTCGGGGGTGAATGGCGGCTGTTAGGGTTAAATTAGGGTTAGGGTTTTAATTTGGGGATTTTTTAGTAGATTAGGTAATTTTTAATAAAATTAGGAGTAATAGAGTAATTAAAAATAAAATTTAATCCAATAATAATATCTATAAAATACTATTTAATTATCAACTTAAAATTTATTTTCAAATAAATACTCTAATCCAATAATTAGAGATAATTAAATTAATTTTCTTTAAATCATAAAAT
>NW_015495993.1:0-10419 GCF_000816755.2 Arachis ipaensis
TAATTTATTTTTAATTTATATTTTAATATATATTTTTGTTAAATTTAGTTTAATTTTGAGTTTCATAAATGATGACAAATATTCTTTGGATTGAAAGCCCAATATTGTTTAATGTGTGCTTTTATTATGGCAGACCCAAATGTCCAAATTTATGTTGCTTCAGTCCAAGACCAACTTGTGCTTCAGCAATGTGAAAGAGCCAAAGCTCCTCCTTGTTTCACCGATCAGCAATAAAAAGCTTATGCATTCACAAAAAGAAAAATAACGACAGCTGGAAAAAGAAAAGGACAAGTGTTGCTCTAATAAAGCAAGAAGGACACAAGGACACCCCACTAACTCAAGGATATCAGCAGAGCACCATTTTGGATCATGGTTGAGCAAAACACAAACGAGCAAAGAGCAGTAGCAGCAGAGATAATGGAGCAGAAGGAAAAAGAAATGCATGCCAAGGAAGAAAGCAAAACAAAGGACCACAGAGGTGGTGGACGTGCTTCTCATCCAGCAGAGGTAGTGGAGTATGAGGAAGAAGGACTACTTGCTAGCTGTGACAGCTCCAACGGGCAGCAAGGACAAGTAAAAGGAATAAGCAAAAAGGAAGGCAAGCTGAAGACATATAAGCAGCTTCATTCCATCATTTCAAAGCAAGAAAAAGAGAGCACACACTCAAAGCATTATCTCTAACATGGAGCTGAAATCTTTTTCTTCTACTCAAGCTTAATTTTTTATTTTCTTTGTTATGGCTATATTATGTCATTTTCTGTGTTGAGAAAAGGCTGATTATGTGAGGTTGAAAAGTCAAGAAAGAAAAGGCAAGAGTGATGCATAATAGCCACTGATTTCTGATGTAATTGAGGTGTTGAACTAGGATTAGTTCTCCTTGCCAAGTTGGGTTAGCACTTGGTGAGTTTTGAATCTGTTAGGATTCCCCTTCCAAGTTGGGAAAGCACTTTGGGTAGCTAAGCTTTGGTGAA
Organism: Arachis ipaensis; assembly: GCF_000816755.2. NCBI lineage: Eukaryota > Viridiplantae > Streptophyta > Magnoliopsida > Fabales > Fabaceae > Arachis > Arachis ipaensis. The sequence continues at coordinate 972 of NW_015495993.1, forward strand.
GAAAGCTTAGGAAATTCAACAGTATTGGTGAATTTAATTAGTAGATTATAGTGAAAATTCCACCATGGTTTGTGGTGGAGACTGGACATAGGATTCATTGCACCAGGAATTCAAACCAGAATACATGCTGGTCTCTTTCTCCTCTTCCCTACTCTTTTTCTGTTATGCACATGAGATAAAATGAAATAATCTCCTGCAACTTAAGCTTTTGCGAAAACTGGGTCTGAAATTTTAACTTAGTGCAAACTTGATTCAACCCCCCTTCTCAAGTTCAATCAACACCATCAATTGGTATCAAGAGTCTGGTCTCAAGGAGTCAAGCTTCATAGCTTGGAGTAAATATCCATGGCCAACAATATGAGTCCCAACATCGTGGCTTTCACTCTCACTGAAGGTCAGTCTAATAACAGACCTCCCTACATCAATGGCAGCAACTATTCTTACTAGAAAGAAAGAATGAGAATCTTCGTGTAGTCAATCGACTACAATATTTGGAAGATCATCCTCAATGGACCAGACGTTCGCACTAAACAAAATGGTGATGGAGAAGTTGTGGCAAAAGAAGACAGCGAGTGGAAAAAGGAAAAAAAGAAGAAGGTTGAACTCAATGCCAAGGCTATCAACCTAATGCACTGTGCAATCAGTTTTGAAGAATTCAAAAAAGTGTCAAGGTGCAAGACGGCTAAAGAAATATGGGACAAGCTCAGACTCACTCATGAAGGCACTAAGCAAGTGAGGGAGACCAGAATTGATATGCTAATGAAGGACTATGAAATGTTCAGCATGAAGGAGGATGAGAGCATCGATCAAATGTTTGAAAGGTTCTCAATAATCATCAACAATCTAGATGCCATGGGAAGGAGCTATTCTGAAAAAACCTTAGTGAGGAAGATCCTGAGGAGTCTTACTAAGAAATGGGAAGTAAAAAGTATAGCCATCTCTAAAAGGAATTATTTGATCAAAATCACCTATGATGAGTTAAGAGGCAAGCTGCTAGCCTATGAAACCACTCACATGTCTCAAGACAAAGATGACAAAAAGAAAAGTATAGCACTGAAATCAACAATGACAGCCAAAGAAGAAGAATCTGATGACAGTTTCTCAAATGAAGAAATGGTGCTCTTTGCAAGATAAATGAGAAGATTACTGAGATTCAAAAGCAAAGGCAAAGGAAGTTCCTCATCCAAAGAAGTCAAGAAAGATCAAGTCAAGTTCACATGTCACCATTGCAAGGAACTAGGTCACTTCAAGTCAGATTGCCCTCAACTAAAGAAAGGCAAAAATCCAAGAAAGATAAAAAGAAGGTGATGATGGAAACATGGGAAAACTTGGAGAATGACACTAGCTCTGAGAGTTTTGATCAAGAAGCTCAGCTGTGTCTGATGGCTGATCATGATGATGAAAATGAGGTAGATCTCTTTGACTTTTCTATTGAAGAATTCCAGTACATTATTAAAGACATTACTGTGGATTCTAAGAAACTCTTGGATAAGTATGCGAAATGTAAGAAAGAAAATGAGGCATTAAGGACAGAAAATGATCTTTTTTTGAAAAAGGTTAAGGCAACTGAAACTTGTAATGAAAATTTTTTAAAAGAAGAAAACAGTGCCTTACGAGCTGAATTAGAGAAATTCAAACTCAAGCATAAGGTTACTGCTTCCACTGATTTAATTTCTGAAAACAAAAAGCTGAATGAACAAATAAAAAATCTGAATGAAGACCTAGCAAAGTTTGTTCAAGGTTCTCAAAATTTGAACAAACTGCTTGCTTGTCAAAGGTTTGTGTCTGAAAAATTTGGACTTAGATTCAAAGAGGAAAATAAGGTTGTTTTCAAACAAAATGTTCAATAATCTGAAGTCCCCTCTTCCAAGTTTTTCAAACTGAAAGGATTCAACAAACCTCAGAAATTAGTGGGCAAGAACCATTGCTACAAGTGCAATAGAAAAGGTCATGATCCTCTTCAATGCTTCATATTTCTAAGGTCTTTTGGTAATGATAATAAATTATATAAAGTTGTTTATGACTTTAATGCTCTTGGGCAACCAAGAAGATTTCACATCAAAGGATCCAAATGGATTTGGATACCTAAGGTTAGTTGAAGAACATGCAGGTTTGCCTTACATCCAAGAAGAAATTGGACATGTGGTATCTTAATAATGGATGTTCAAGGCATATGACCGGAAATGATACTTTCTTCATTAAACACAACAAGTATGATGGAGGATTTGTCACTTTCGGAGATAATGGTAAAGGTAAAATAATTGCCATTGGTAAGGTTGGCAAAGATTTTTCTACTTGCATTGATAGTGTCTTTTTAGTTGATGGGTTAAAGCATAATCTATTGAGCATAAGTAAATTGTGTGACCTTGGATATGCTGTAACCTTTAGAAAATCTGATTGTAGAGTCATTAATGAGAAAACAGGAGCTATTTTGTTTGTTGCCAAAAGAAGTGACAATGTTTATGGTCTTACACTAGATAATCTTAAAGTTCAAAATGTAACTTGTTTCTCTTCAATGGAATATGAAAAATGGATGTGGCATAAGAGCTTAGGACATGCTAGCATGCTCCAAATCTCTAAGCTTGTAAAGAAAAGCTTAGTAAGAGGGCTTCCTAATATAAAATTTGATAAGGATATCATTTGTGATGCTTGTCAAATGGGTAAACAAATAAAAACCTCTTTCAAACCCAAGAAAGACGTCTCAACTAAGAAACCATTGGAATTGTTACATCTTGATCTATTTGGACCAACTAGGACTCAAAGTCTTGGAGGAAAAAGTTATGGCATGGTAATTGTGGATGACTAGGTTTGGTTGGGTGTTCTTTCTTGCTCATAAACATGAGGCCTTTTCTGTTTTTGAAAAATTCAGCAAAAAGATTCAAAATAAAAAAGGGTGTAAAAATTGTTTCAATTAGAAGTGACCATAGTAAAGAATTTGAAAATCAACACTTTGAATCTTTTCGTGATAAACTAGGCATATCACTTAACTTCTCGTGTCCTAGAACACCTCAACAAAATGGTGTTGTGGAAAGAAGAAATAGAAGTTTACAAGAAATGACTAGAGCTATGTTATGTGAATATGAAATTCCCAAGTTCTTATAGGCTGAAGCTGTGAATACAGCTTGCTATGTTTTAAATAGAACCATCAGTAGGAAGTTTTTTAAGAAAACCCCATATGAACTTTGGAAAGGACATCCTCCCAATCTTAGTTACTTTCATGTGTTTGGATGCAAGTGTTTCATACTGAACATCAAAGAAAATTTAGGAAAATTTGATCCTAAAACACATGAAGGCATTTCTGGGTTATTCCACTCATAGCAAGCATATAGAGTATATAATAAGAATTCTAAAACTGTTGAAGAAACCATGCATGTCACATTCTGTGAGTCTAACACTGTTTCTAGTGTTTGCATTGATGATAGTCCAGGTTTTGAAGCTGAATTGTCCAAGAATACTGAGTCAGCTCCTCAAAATTCAAGTTCTCATGAAGCTGCACCTGTTAGCAGCGAAAATTCCAATTCTGCAGGAGACAATTTGGAATGATCTCTTGTTGCAGCAGAAAACACTGATGTAGAGGCCATTGTTGATCAAGAGGAACCTGAATCCTCAACTCAAACCAGAAGGCCCAGGGAATGGAAGTTTCTGAAAAACTATCCTGAGAAATTCATAATAGGTGTTCCCTCCAAAGGAATATCAACTAGATCATCTTTGAAAAGAGCTGAAACCAACAACTTAGCTCTTATATCAAAGATTGAACCTCAAAATATCCAAGAAGCACTTACTGATCCATCTTGGGTGTTAGCCATGGAGGAAGAATTTTAGCAGTTTGAGAAAAATCAGGTCTGGGCCTTAGTGCCTCACTCAAATGGGAAGAAAGTCACTGGCACTAAAGAGATTTTCAGAAACAAATTGGATGAAGATGGAACCATTGTCTGAAACAAAGCTAGATTGGTTGCTCAAGGCTATGATCAAGAAGAAGGGATTGACTTCGATGAATCCTTTGCACCTGTAGCTAGAATGGAAGCCATCAAATTTCTCCTTGCTTATGCATCTCATTGTGGCTTCAAGCTATTCCAAATTGACGTAAAGTGTTCTTTTCTCAATGGCATAATAGATAGAGAGGTTTATGTGGCTCAACCACCTGGATTTGAAAACAAAACTTTTCCTAATCATGTTTTCAAATTAGCTAAAGCCCTGTATGGTTTGAGACAAGCTCCTAGAGCTTGGTATGAGAGACTTAGCTCATTCTTATTGAAAAACAAATTTCAAAGAGGAGCCACTGACACCACTTTATTTATTAAGAATTATAATGATCATTTTATTCTTGTGCAAGTTTATGTTGATGATATTATCTTTGGTTCGGCTAATGAGGAGTTATGTGCAGATTTTGCTAAGCTTATGACCAATGAATTTGATATGAGTATGATGGAAGAACTCAACTTCTTTTTAGGCTTGCAAATAAAGCAAACTGCAGAAGGGATATTCATTCATCAAGAAAAATATGCAAAGAAACTTATCAAGAAATTTGGGTTGGACTGTGCCAAGCCAATGGAACCCCAATGCATCCAAATATCAAGCATGACAAAGATGAACATGCTAGAGATGTTGATGAGACACGCTATAGAGGGATGATTGGCTCCTTGATGTATCTAACCTCCTCAAGGCCTGATATCATCTAAAGTGTAGGAGTTTGCTCAAGGTTTCAATCAAATCCTAAGGAATCACATCTCTCAGCTGTCAAACGGATCATTCGATATGTACTTGGTACCACTGATTATGGTTTATGGTTTGCAAAGACTAATTCCTTTCAATTAGTAGGTTTTTATGATGCAGATTTTGCTGGGGACAGAATTGATAGAAGAAGCACAAGTGGCATGTGCTGCTTTCTTAGGAAATCACTCATTGTTTGGTCAAGCAAGAAGCAAGCTACAGTGGCACTTTCCACAGCCGAAGTTGAGTATATTGCAGCCTCCTCTTGTTGTTCTCAATTATTATGGTTAAAAACTCAATTAGCTGACTATAAGCTGAATGTTTCCAATATTTCATTGTTTTGTGACAACATGAGTGCTATAAATATTTCCAAAAACCCTATTTTGTACTCAAGAACAAAGCATATTGAAGTTCGATTTCATTCTATAAGAGAACATGTGCAAAATGGAAATTTAGATATTCAGTTTGTAAATTCTGAAAGTTAGCTGGCTGATATTTTTACCAAACCATTGATAGAAGAGAGGTTCTTCAAACTACGAATTGAACTGGGCATTCTTGCTTCATCTTTGTTTTATTAATGATTCTGATGATGAGATTTTTTATGTTTTGTCTCATAGATCGAGATGAGACTTTTCTTGGCAGATGATGAGTAAGCATCAATCAATCTCAGTAAAGCTTACTGGATTCATAACTGAACCTTGCGTAATGGACCTAACGTGCTAAAGCAGTCTCAGGAACTTTAGGCTTTCTTTACTGAAAACATTGGGCCCTTTCCATTTTTGTTGCTATCTCAATTTTTATGAAAAGTGGGCTTTCAATTTTTTTATTTGCTTTTCTATTTTAATTGAGCCTCATTTCAATTTTTTTATTTCTCTTTATCCCTCTTTTAACGTACGAAGGTTACAGCTGTAACTTCCCATTACATGCATCCTTTCACACTACTCTCTCCACTTCTTCATCTTCTGTAAACCAGTGCTCTATAAATGGCTCGCAAGTCCGCAGAGGCTCTCACAGTGGCACCCATACCAACAGTGCTTATTACACACACTCCTCGCCTTCCCAATCTCCCACTCAATCTTCTCCTCCATCTCCACCAAACCCTACTCCTGACATGGCTCGCACTAAGACCATTGCTCACCGCCCTGGCGCAACTCCTCGCCCTACTCCTACTCCTCCAAATGTCTCTCAGCCAAGCTCATCTAAACCTAGCTCTTCCAAAAGAAAATGACCTCTTCATGATGAAGACGAAGAGAATCCCTCCTCTCAGACTCGCCATACCCGCGATACAGTCATTGATTTTCCTCTTCGTTCCGTTTCTGAACCTAAAATGTCCAATCCCATTGGTTACAAGTCTTTCTATGCTGAGTTTCCCCACGAGTCCTTTGATTGTCGTCGTTTTCAATCTCTCATGAACTACCTATTTTTCTATAAAGAGGTATATAATCGCACCCTCTATCCTCCTAAGCTTGTCAATCTAGACAAACTCCGTAGGAAAGGTCTGAACTTTACTCCTCTGTTTGCATGTCAAGGATGGATTCCCATTCTGTCCATTAAGGAGAAAATTTATCCTAATCTGGTGAAGCAGTTCTACAGCAATCTGTCCTACAAAGAAGGGGAGAATCGTTTCTTTTGTTAAAGGTAAGGTGATCATCCTCGACAAATACCACCTAAGCAAAGGCCTAGATTATCAGGACAGAGGGGTTGATGTCTATACATCGGGTAAGTGGGACGATACTCTGAATGTGTCTTATTTTCAAGCTTTGAGTACTGTGTGCATCAATATCCCTCTCTTAGAAGGTACTACTCCTACTCACAAGTCTCTTAGTCCAATCCATACCCAGTTGCACAGGATTGTTAACCACATCATTTTGCCTCAGCGCGACTCTCTTCAACGCGTCTCATTTTGTGACACACTGGTTCTGTTTGCTCTTCTCTCTAAAACTCCTATTTCTTTTGCTTACTTGCTTGTGAGACAAATGCATGCTTGTGACGGTACAAAAAATACTTTACCTTATGCCATGCTTCTTACAAAAATTTTTTAATATTACAATGTTGATTTTGGGGCTGAAATTTCAAAAGATTGTAACTCATATATAAAAGGGGGTGGTGCAGTAAAGAAAACAGCACCCAGACATCGCCAGACTGATGATAGCACTGATGTTTCCTCTGTTGATAAGGATCCTCTGATTCCCCCTTCAACCTCCACCACAATCAAGGTCATGACACGTATTCTGAAGAATGTGCTTTAGGAATTCATCAATCTAACAGACCTTTTTCTCACTCATGGTGCCGAGCGCAAAATGAACCAAGTTATGGAAGAAAATGCTCTCAAGAAGACCAAAGGGAGAATTCGAATTCTGAGGGACTTTGTGGAGAATGTAGAGGTTGGACTCACAACTACTGACAATGAGGGGGATGACGATGGAACCTCTGATGAATCCAACTCAAATACCTAGGACCTTTTATCTCATCTGTGATTATGACTTAGTTTCTTTTTGAACTTGTTTATTTTTTTGGATGACTGTAAAGACTTTAAATACTCTACTACTGATACTCTATGAACTGGCCACTAACAAAATTTTGTGCAAGTTTTTCCTTCCTTTATCTCCTTGATGACAAAAGGGGGAGAAAAGAAAAGGATTGTTAGCATTGGCTTAGGGGTTAAGGACAATAACACATGGTGATGTTTACTTTATTTTGTCCTATGCTGTGTTAATTATTTTGTGAGTCACTATTACTGTGATGTATTACTTGGAAAAATTGGACTTGTATGTTTTTAAGCTTTGTTCAGGTGAAGATGTAAGCCATGATTAAGGGGGAGTACTATACACTTCGGATGGTCATGAAAGGGAAGTGCTCTCAACCCATTTAAATATGTGTTAAATTTTAATTCCCTTCTTTTTATCATGTTTGTCAACAAGGGGGAGATTGTTGAGTTTAAATTGATTTTGGGTTTTATAAATGATAACAAACATTCTTTGAGTTTAAAGCCCAATATTGTTTAATGTGTGTTTTTATTGTGATAGGCCCAAATGTCCAAGTTTATGTTGCTTCGGCCCAAGACCAGCTTGTACTTCAGCAATGTAAAAGATCCAAAGCTCCTCCTTGTTTCACCGATCAGCAAGAAAAAGCTTATGCATTCACAAAAAGGCAAATAAGGACAGTTGGAAAAAGAAAAGGACAAGTGTTGCTCTAATAAAGCAAGAAGGACACAAGGACACCCCACTAACTCAAGGACATCAGTAGAGCACCATTTTGGATCATGGTTGAGCAAAACACAAACGAGCTAAAGAGCAGTAGCAGCAGAGATAATGGAGCAGAAGGAAAAAGGAATGCATTCCAAGGAAAAAAGCAAAAAAAAGGACCACAGAAGTGGTGGACGTACTTTTCATCTAACAGAGGTAGTGGAGTATGAGAAAGAAGGACTACTTGCTAGCTGTGACAGCTCCAACGGACAGCAAGGACAAGCAAAAGGAAGAAGCAAAAAGAAAGGCAAGATGAAGACATAAAAGCAACTTCATTCCATCATTCTAAAGCAAGAAAAAGAGAGCACACACTCAGAGCATCATCTCTAATATGGAGCTGGAATCTTTTTCTTCTACTCAAGCTTAATTTTTTTTTTCTTTGTTATGGCTGTCTTATGTCATTTTCTGTGTTGAGAAAAGGCTGATTATGTGAGGTTGAAAAGCCAAGAGAGAAAAGGCAAGAGTGATGTATAATAGCCACTGATTTCTGATGTAATTGAGGTGTTGAACTAGGATTAGTTCCCCTTGCCAAGTTGGGTTAGCACTTGGTGAGTTTTGAATCTGTTAGGATTCTCCTTCCAGGTTGAAAAAGCACTTTGGGTAGCTATGTTTTGGTGAAGAAAGCTTAGGGGTATATACTAGTTGAATTAGGGAGTAATTCAATAGTATTGGTCAATGTAATAAGTGGATTATAGTGAAAATTCCACCATGGTTTGTGGTGGAGACTGGACGTAGGATTCATTGCACCAGGAATCCGAACTAGGATACATGCTAGTCTCTTTCTCCTCTTCCCTACTTTTTTTCTATTCTGCACATGAGATAAAATGAAATAATCTCCTACAACTTAAGCTTCTGCAAAAACAGAATCTGAAATTTTAACTTAGTGCAAACTTGATTCAACCCCTTTCTCAAGTTCAATCAATACCATCAATTTTATACTAACCACTAATTTTAATATATACTTAACATAATTATAAATTAGCTATTTAATTAGAAAATGTTTCCTTGCCTTGGCCTCACAACATCCTAATAATTAAAAAGAACATTACATATATTCGATGCATAGTATATAGTTAATTTAATGTTTCATCGAATATATGTAATGTTCTTCTTAATTATTAGTTGCTTGAGATTAATGGAACTACTACACATCCATAATTATTAAGATCATAGAAAACTTGAGATTTTTAGCCACATTTTTTTGAGTAGTAGTCTATCATGCACCCATACGGATACGGTCACGGGATACAACACGATACGAGATATGTTGATATGCAAATTTTAAAATTTTATAAGATATGAGAATACGCATACATATAAAATATAAAGTATTTTTCAGATAAATTGTAATGATATTTTGATATTTTATTGATATTAAAATATAAATTAATTTTTTTAATTATTTTTAATATCTTATTTTAATTATATAAAGTATTTAAAATATTTTTTATTTTAATAAATAATAATATATACTATTTTTAAATTTATTCAAA
>NW_015495993.1:42681-46506 GCF_000816755.2 Arachis ipaensis
AATATATTTCCAGACAAAAGAAAGCATTTGTTGTGATGTAATCTTGGCTAGAGGCTGTGCCTCTATCCATTTGGAAAAATAATCAATTGCTACAACTAAGAATTTTACCTGGCCTGCTGATGTGGGGAAAGGGCCGAGGATATCTATGCCCCATTGGTTGAACGGCCAACTTACCTCGGAACAGTGTAAAAGTTCGACTGGTAGATGTGTGATCGGACTGTGTTTCTGGCAGCTGTTACAGCTTTTAACTTTTGCTTGACAATCATGTCGTATTGTCGGCCAATATAATCCAGCTCTGAGGATTTTGGAAGATAGAATTTGGGCTCCAAGGTGTGTACCATAGATCCCTTCATACGCCTCGGCAAGTGCGAGCTCGGCTTCTGTTCTGAAAAGACATTTAAGTAACGGACAAGAGAATCCTCGTCAATATAGGCAATTATTATAAATTGTAAAAAAGGAGGCTTGTCGGCGGAAATGTTGAGCATTTTCGACGTCGCCTGGCAAGATCCCTGTCTGGAGATACTATATGTATGGAGATCTCCAATCTGCTTCCTGTGTTACACTTAAGATTTGTGTTAGTTCAATGCTTGGTTTGAGCAGTGTTGGCTGATAAAGTGATGACCCATTTGGTTGAGTGCTGGCGAGTTTAGACAAAATGTCAGCTCGGCTATTACTCTCCCTTGGTATGTGCTGTATTTCATATTTAGAAAATTTTGAAAGTAAATTTTGTATGATATCCAGGTATTTAGAAAGCAAAGGGTCCTTTACTTGGTATAAGTTGTTTACCTGCTGCACGATAAGTAAGGAGTCGCAATATACCTTAAGTTCGGTGATGTTTAGGTCGGCAGCGAGTCTAAGGCCAGTAATTAGCGCTTCATACTCACTTTGGTTGTTGCTTGCTTTAAATGAAAAATTGAGAGAAGGTTCGATGACGTTGCCGTGGCTATCATCAAGAATGATACCTGCTCCACACCCTTGTGGGTTCGAGGATCCATCAACGTATAAATACCATTCGATGTAGTCTTTAGTTGTACTTGGTACCGAGAGTTCGGCGATAAAGTCGGCCAAAAATTGGGATTTGATGGATGCTCGGCCTTTGTACTTGATATCAAATTCTGATAGCTCCACCGACCATTTTACTAGTCGGCCAGCTAGCTCAGGTTTCTGAAGGACTTGCCGCAAAGGATTCCAAACATGGATTTCATGGCTCTGAAAATATGGTCGGAGTTTTCTGGCTGAGAAGACAAGGGCAAGGGCATTCTGTAATGTTTTGATGGTAAAATAGATCAGGGACTGTTTCTTTTCCTTTTCTGCAACAAGAGCGGAGCTTATAGCCCAGTTAGTGATAGATAAATATAAGAATAATGGCTCCCCTTGTAGGGGGGGTTTGTAAAATTGGTGGTTTTGAAAGAGTTTCTTTGATAGTTGTAAATGCTTGTTCACATTCATCAGTCCATTGGAAAGCTTTTTTCTTTTTTAAAGTTTGGAAAAAACATAAAGATTTAGAAGTTAGGCAAGGTAAGAATCTAGAAAGTGCAGCAAGTCTCCCTGTTAACCGCTGGACTTCCTTGATGGTGTGTGGACTTGTCATGTCTAAAATAGCTTGGCATTTTTCTGGATTTGCCTCAATACCTTGGCTAGTGAGCATGAAGCCGAGGAATTTACCACTCTGAACCCTAAATGCGCACTTTTCAGGATTTAACCGCATGTTGTATTTTCTTAGCTGTCCAAATATTTCTGTGACATCAAGGTGATTATTGCCAATCTTTGTCTTGGCGACCATATCGTCGACGTAGACATCAATGTTCCTGCCGATTTGTTTGGCGAAGACTTTGTCCATTAGACATTGATATGTCGCACCTGCATTCTTAAGGCCAAATGGCATGACTTTATAACAATAGTTTCCATATTCAGTAATAAAGACTGTCTTATTTTGATCGGATGGATGTATTTGGATCTGGTTATAACCTGAATATGCATCCATAAATCTGAGTTTTTCAAAACCAGAGGCATTATCAACTAAGCAATCAATAGAGGACAAAGGGTAGGAATCTTTGGGGGCATGCTTTGTTAAGATCGGTGAAATCAACACACATGCACCATTTACCGTAATGGTTTTTAACCATGACGACGTTCGCCAGCCATGTTGTGAATCTGATTTCTCGGATGAAGCCCGCGTTGATGAGCTTTTTGGTTTCTTCTAGGGAAGCTTGTTTTCAGTCATGGCCGAGATTTCTCTTTTTCTGTGCTACAGGTCAGACAGATGGATCTAATGTCAACTTGTGTGATATGATGGATGGATCGATGCCTGGCATATCAGCTAGGGTCCAAGCAAACGGGTCGGCATTTTGCTGTAAGAATGCTCGGAATGATGATTTTTCTTCTGAGGATAATGTCGAGCCAACGTATGTGAATTTGTCTGTGCTTTCTGTGAAATAGATTTTATGTAGGTCTCCTGTTGGGGTTGGTCTTTCAAGTGTTTCCGCTCTGGGTTCAAGGTCAGCCAGGACTGGCAGGTCATTCATGCTGCCAATGTTGTGAACATGGGCTTTTGTGTTTTGGTTAGGTCTTTTGAGACTGTTGTTGTAACATTCCCTGGCTTCTCGGGCATCACTGTGAATGGTTGCAATTGTGTTATCCTGCAAAGAGAACTTAACACAAAGATGAATTGTAGATACTATAGCGTCGAACTTATTTAAGAAAGGTCGGCCAATTATTAAATTATAAGGACTAAAATAGTCAACCACCAAGTATTGAATATCTGAAGTTTTTGACGAGGGAAACTCACCAAGTGTGGTTTGTAACCACCGGAGCCCATAACCGGGACTCTCTCACCTGAGAAACCTACCAGGTCTCCAGTAGAAGGTTGGAGGATGTTGCTGCTCAATTTCATCTTCTGGAATGTGGAATAGAATAGGACATCGGCACTGCTCCCAAGATCCAGTAACACCTTTTTTACTAGGAGATCTCCTAGTTGTAGGGAGATCACGACTGGGTCATCGAGGTTTGCTACACTATTGTTATGGTCGGCTGTCTGGAATGTTATCTGTGGGGAGTGTGGTAGTGTCTGCTGTTGAGTTTGATCAGCGCTGATGGAAAGCATAGCTCGGTAAGATCTCTTTCTTGCCGAGCTTGTGGCTCCTCCACCTGCAAAACCTCCGAAAATACAGTTAATTATACGTGTTGGTTGTTCGGTCGATCTTTATCTTAGCCATGCTGTATGGCTGAGCTTTGGTCTCCAGAAGGGGGTGCTCGGTGCTGTATGTGGCCGCCGATGTATTTGTCCAGGTGACCTTGCTGAGCTAGTCGCTCCAGTAGGTCTTTGGCGATGACATAGTCGTTGGTAGTGTGTCCGTGCTTCTGGTGGAAAGAGCAGTATTTTGATCGGTCCGTTCCTTTTGAATCCCGGTAACTGCCGACTTTTCTTGGTGGCTTGATTAATTTTGAATTCAAGATCTCCTTGATGATGTCATCGCGTTTGGTGTTGAATTTGGTGTAGGACTCATATCGTGGAGTTGGTTTGAAATTCTTCTTGTTGTCTCGCGTTTTGTCAGCGTCTCTGTAGTGAGGCTTTTTTTGTTTTCCAAGCTTGTCGGAGTTCCTCGATGTCGATCTGTCCTTTAGCCTTTTCACAATTCGGCCATAGTCTTAGGTTTGGCTACAACAATAGTTTCCTAGAATTTTTCTGGTCGCAGTCCGCTTTTTATGGCGTGCAGTTCCACCTCGGAGTGGAGGTCGGGTATACTCATGGCTATCTTTGTGAAGCGCATCATGTAATCCCTGAGGCTTTCTTGCTAGCCTTGCCTGATTGTATTTAGGTAATCG
>NW_015495994.1:0-675 GCF_000816755.2 Arachis ipaensis
AGTGCACTTGCTGGTTAGTTGTGCGGAATTGCAAAAGTGTGATTGTGATTTTGTGCACCAAGTTTTTGGCGCCGTTGCCGGAGATTGTTCGAGTTTGGACAACTGACGGTTTATTTTGTTGCTTAGATTAGGAATAATTTATTTTGGTTTAGAGTCTTTTATTTGAGTTTAGTTTTATATTTTAAGATTGGTGTCAATTGCATGCTGTTATTTTCTTTCAGTTTTTTTGAATTTGCATATTCTTAGTTCTTTCTTGATCTTTAAAAATTCTAAGTTTGGTGTCTTCTTTGTGTTTTCCTTTATATTTTCGAAAATTTGTATTTGATTTTCTAAAAATTTTAAGTTTGGTGTCCCTTGTGTTTTTATTTACTTAAAAATTTTTCAAAAAAAAAGTGTTCTTGGTGTTCATCTTGACATTCAAAGTTTTCTTGTTTGTTCTCTTTGTTTTGATCTAAAATTTCTAGGTTTAGTGTCATTTTGTTATTTTTCTCTTTCATCATTAAAATTCAAAAATCAAAAAATATCTTTTCCTTATTTTACTCATAAATTTCGAAATTTTGCATTAAATTAGTCAAAGATTTTCAAAATCATGTCTTTTTTTTAGTCAAGTCAAAATTATAATTTCAAAAATTGATCTTTTCAAATCTTTTTAATTTCTTCAATCATATCTTTTCA
>NW_015495994.1:18623-29946 GCF_000816755.2 Arachis ipaensis
ATTTGGATCTTTGATTAGCTTAGGCTAGTGAGAGTGTATCATCTAAGTGTGGGGAAGTTTGGGAACTTTGGTTGAGGTAAAAGTGGATTTTTTCACTTTGTTGGAAATCTTGGGAATTGGGTACATACTCATGCATCAAATGCTTAAGCCATATGCATTGTCACTTTTGTATATATTTTGATTTGAAAAAAAAAAGAGAAAGAAAAGGGACAAAATGCCCCAAAGTTTGAGAAATAAAAATGCATATGAGTTTTGATTAAAGAGAAAATGCATGAGTGTGTATAAAAAGTGAGAAATGGGTAGTTAGGTTTACTCTGAGTTGTATAGGTTGTTAAGTAGGTTAGGTGAGAGCTTAGGCTTGTCAAGGATTCAAATTTGAAGCTCACTTGACCACATATAACCCTACCTTTACCTTAACCCCATTACAACCATTATAAGCCCTCATGATATTTATATGCATACATTGAATAAGTGTTGATTGTTAGACAAAAGACAAATCTTAGAAAACATGATTAGATGAGAAATGAGTGAATTGACCTCATACACTTGAGTGATTAGAGCGGATACACATCTGGTGAAGGTTCAATTGCTCAATTACATGTTTTCACCTAGGCTTAATTACTTATCTTGCAAGTTGTTTATGCTTTTCAATAACTCTAATCAATTATGTATTTGACTTGGTTGAGATTGATTTAGTCCTTATGTTCATATATGCTTTCTTGGAAATTAACTTATTTTGACTAAGTAGTTGCACTCATGTAGATAGATTGCATGTAGGTAGTTTACTTGCTTTGAATAAATGTAATACCCATTGTTTCTTTCTTGAGTATAGCATGAGGACATGCTATTATTTTAAGTGTAGGGATGTGATGAATCCACATTTCATGGTATTTATTTGCTCTATTTGGGTGGATTTCATAAACTTTTCTTGCACTTATCCATTGAAATAGCATAGTTTCATGATTTCTTCCTAAATTATGCGTGAAGTGAAAAGATGCTTTTTAGGCCTTATAATTGCTAATTTTTATCCACCTTAATTCCATATGATGCCTTGATGTATTTGCTAAGTGATTTCAGGTTTCCAAGGCACGTATGGGTTGAAGAAGTGAGGAAAAGGGCATGCAAAAAGGAAGAAACTATAAAGAAATAGAGTTTGGAAGTTTCAGCACGTGTGCGTACGCACAGCGAAGATTTGTGAGCGACGCGTACGCGTGACCCACGCGTATGCGTGGATGGAATTTTTGCCAGGCAACGTCACGCGTACGCGTGACCCGAGTTACGTCAGCTCATTAATTGCAAATCACTGGGGGCAAATTCTGGGCCTCCAAAACCCTGTCCAACTCATTTCTGAAGCTATTTCAACCCCAATTCAAGTGGAAATAAGGGGGAGAAATTAGGACTAGTTTTGCATCATGTAGTTTATTTTCTAGAGAGAGAAGCTCCCCCCTCTCTCTAGAATTAGGGTTAGCTAGCTTAATTTCCTTGTGATTTCTACTTTTGATACTTGTTTTAATCTAGTTTCTTCTACCTTTCTTTACTTTATTGTCTTAATCTCTTTAGTTTATCATTTTAATTTCTCATTTTGTTGCTTTTTATGCTTATAAATACTCTTGTCATTTTAATTTATATTTAATGCAATTTATGTTTTCATGTCATTTAATCATTTATTGCTTCCTTTAATTGTTATTGTCATTTCCTTGCTTTTGTTATTTTAGAATTTATTTTATTGCAATTTAATATTATTTTATTCTCATGCACACCAAGTGTTTGATAAAATGCTTGGCTTAGCTTTACATAGTTTTCCTTCACTCTTGGCATGGTATTGATGACTTTGGTGATCCTTGAGTTATTGATGTCCATTCTTGTTTGATATATTAGAGTAGTTAGTTGATTTGGTTTTCCTTGACTCTATGTGACCCCTTAGTGTTGACATAGGACTTAGGAATTAGAATTAACTATGCCTATTTGACTTATCTTCGATGTAAGGTTGACTAAGTATGATTAACTCTTCATAATCATCATGTGTTTATGATCAATGGCTAGGATAGGTAGCCTTAGCTCTCAATTGCTTGCCAAGAGTTTTCTTGCATTTTAAGTTTCCTTCCCTTGCATTTAATTGCTTTGACTTTTATTGCCTTAACCTTTAATTCCTTGCATGTTTATTTTATTGCTTTGATGTTTAATTTATTGCATGTTTAGTTTTCACACTTTTAGTTGAGAAATTAGGTGTTTGGGTGGAATTGAGTTGTAGATATCCATTCCGCATTGTGTGAGAATAGTTAATTGGTTTGGTTTCCATTGATGCTAGTCTTTCACTAAGTAATTAGTGAGTTGACTAGGACTTATGGATTGAGATCAATTACGCCTTTTGAGTAATTCTCAAGGAGGATTAACTGATTTGGTTTGATTCCATACAATTGTCATGTTTGTGGTCCATAACCAGGATAGGAATCCTAAATTCCCCAATTCTTGCCAAGAGTTGCCATTTACATTCCTTGTATGCTTATTTACTTTCTTGCTATTTACATTCTTGCATGCTAAGTTACCTTCCCGCACTTTAATTTCTTGCCATTTACAGTACTTGCTCTTTCTTGCATTCCCAACCCCCAATTCCCTCATAGTGAATAATATTACATTTCATTGCAACTCCTAGGGAAGACGATCTGAGGTTGAATTACTCTCGGTTTAAATTAGAAATATTAAACTTTGATGCAATTGAGTGCTATCTTTTGGTTGTTGTAAATATGTTGATAGTATAAATATCTTACTTTTTGGGTTGTTTGGTCATTTTTGTTAATATCTAGGTGTTTGTTTTTCTTGTTTGTTGATTTCTTTTATTTTTGTTTTCCACTTTCTCTATGAGCTATCACCCTTGTTGCTTGGAGCTTGGTTGTGAGTATTTTGTAGGGTATAATGAATTTAAATTGGGATTGCTTCATGGAGTGGGAGAATCAATTTAGGTAGGAACTAATTGCGTATGAGCAACACTCATGGCAAACACCTCCCTCATACTACAACGAGCCTAATCCTCCCCTATGTGAATACCAAACCCAAAGAGATGAGAGATTCCCCCTACATGACCCCCAACCACTAAACCTTCAAGTACCACACCCTCCACCTCCATGGAGTCAAGATACTTATGCACCTTACCATCAACCATATGAACAACCACATCCTTATACACCACCTCCATACCCTCACCAGTATGATACACCTTCCTACTATACAACCTTTCTCCCAACCTTTGAACCTTCTTTTTCATCAAATTGTGAAGTTCTCCAACCCTTGTCCCAAGAACAACAAGACCTTCAAGCATTCTTCCAAGAGCAAGAAGGGTTCCAAAAGAAGCATGGGGAGTTCATGGCTACCATAGCCGAAGCGATGAATCGCTTAGCCTCACTATGCTCAAGCAATCAAGACATTCCCCTTGAGGAATGTGGAGGAGCAACGAAGGAGTGTAGAAAGGAGGAAAACATGGAGCCTTAAGGGAAAGAAGAAGAGCTAGGACAAGAATTGCAACATGAGGAGGAAGGTAGAACTAGTGAACCAGAAGAGGTAAATAGAGAATTGTGGGAGTTTAGTCAAGAAGTGGATTACATCATCAATAATTTTTTGTTCACCTTGGTCAACCCCCTCAATAATCTTGAAGAAGCTTTCCCCTTGGAGTTTGAGAGAGAAGGAGAAGAGCTAGAAAAGAGTGGTGAAGAAGAGGTAGACATTGAAGAAGTGGAAGCATTCATGCAAGAGTTCAAGAGAATGATTCCAATCCGAGGGCAATTTGAATGGGTAACAATTTCCTCCATGAGCTTCATAGGCCGATATCAATTTGCTCTATTGGAAACGGATCATCAACTTAAGGCCCTTCTTGGAGCATTGAATGATGAAGAAATGGGTGTTTGTTGCCAAAGGGATTCAAGGTATAAACGGTTCAAGGCTCAATTAGGAAGATTCTAAGGTTTATTTGGGTGCTTCAAAGGTGCTTGGGGAGGTTGTTCATCCAAGGGTACAAGTGAAAGTCAACAAGAGGATGATAGAGAAACCAAAGTGTGGGATCCGGGCATATATCTTTACAACCAACAATTTTGGATCCCAATTTCTTGCATGAGGATGCTTGAGAGCTTGATGTACTTCGTTTGGAATCCCAGAGGATTTTTGAAGAGCAAGCATGGTTGGCAACTCAAGGAGAGATGGAAGCACAAGCCTCCTTAATGTGAGCTTTAACCAAAAGTCCAACTTGAGGACTTAAAACCAAAGTGCTAGGTGGGAGACACCCCACCATGGTAATATCCTTTCAACTTTTCTTTCTTTTAGTTTTTGTTTATTGCATTTTGTCTCCTTGATTATCTTAGTTTGATTGAATTCTAGGTTTAAATTAGTTGTATTTTATGTTTGATCATGTGTTTTTGATGAATGATATGTTTTGGGCTTGAAAAACTTTGATTGATATCATGGTTGGTGCCTTAGAGGCTTTAAAAATGTTGCAGAAACAAAGTTCTGTACGTGTGCACAGCCTTGTGTATACGCACACTTCCCCTGTTTTTCCCCACCTGTGCGAGCGCACAGCCGTGTGCGTACGCACACTTGTTTTCACACGCTCTGTCCGCAGCGCTCACACCCTCTAAGCACGTGCACCCCACCATATTTTCATTCTGTGTGTGTGCACGAATCTCTGTGCGTACATACACATGGTCATTTTTACCTTCCAAAAAAAAAGTGTTCCGTACGTGCGCACACATCTTAACACCCCCATGCCAGCAGCGCTCGCACGTCCTGTGCGTGTGAACGCCTCTCATTTTTGCTGGTGTGCGTACGCACACATGCCTGTGCATACGCACAAGTCACATTCTGGGCATTAATAAGAAAGGATGTCCTGTTTAGCCAGCCACCTTCCTCTCTCTTCTCCTTGCTGCTACTGCTATGCCAACCCAGCCACCCAACCCTTCCTCCAGCGACCACCACCGTCGCCGTCCGACCACGACCGCCACTATTTCTCTCTTTCTCTATTTCTTCTCTTTTCTTCTTCTTTCTTCTTTCTTTTATTTCTTTCTCCTTCTTTCTTTTTTCACTCTCTTTCTTCTCTTCTCCGGCGAAGCTCCATCGCCGTGATTTTGTAGTGGCTAACACAAGTGCCACTATTACCTATCCTTTTTTTTCCTATTCTTCATCTTTTTGATTTTCTTGTTTTAATCTTCTTTGCTATGTTTAATTGCTTGCTTGCTTAATTTCTATTATCTTGATTTAACTTTGGTTATTTAGCTTAAGTTTTGCTTAATTGTTTATTGTTGAGTTACAAGTGTTCAATTTTTGATTTGTGGGTTGTTGTTGCTTGAATTTTGGTTTGACATAGTTGAATATGTGCACTGCATACCATGTGTTTGACATAATTCCTGAATGAAATTTTTGGTTAATTCATATGTTGTCATGACCATATGTGTTAGACTATATCCTTGTTTGGCATTCTAATCAGGAATTGTGCACTTTTGAATGATTATGATGTTATTTTGGATTGGAATTTCAATGATGTACTTGTTGTTGCTTTGAGTTGCTAACACCAAATTGATATGAAAAGTGACATTTGATTTCTTATTTGGTGCAATGTTAACAAGTACATATTGAATTTAGTGAATTGAATGGAATCGCTTATTCATCATGATTTTTAAGTCAATATAATCACATCACAAGGTAGTTACTCCTTGTTAATGCTTTGCATTTATTTGAGTTGACTTAACTTGATTCTTATCAAGACTTGTCACTTTTTGTAGCAAGCACCTTTCCATGTGATTATGGCCTTATTCTTAAGGATGAATAGGTAGTTTTTCTTCACCATTGCATTGGTTATTGTTTGTTGTGCTATTTTATATCAATTTTGCTCTTTCACTTGCACACCTTCAATATCCAATATTTTCTACATTCAACCCACTCTTGTTGTAGTTACCTAAGTTTGCTTGTATTTAATTGATGCTCATCTCTTAGTTGCAACTTCGGCCATTTAATTGAGGAACTCATGCTTACTTTTTAATTATGTGGATGCCTTTTTAACCGGCCATTGTGTGTATTTTAATCGCGAGCATAATTGGAATACACACATGGCCCATCTTTTTCTCAAACCACACCACTATATAAACCTCCTCAATTAAATGCTTGTTTGTTTTCTTTTTGCTCCTAGAATACA
The DNA here is from genome assembly GCF_000816755.2 of Arachis ipaensis. NCBI lineage: Eukaryota > Viridiplantae > Streptophyta > Magnoliopsida > Fabales > Fabaceae > Arachis > Arachis ipaensis. Next base: position 24,796 of record NW_015495994.1, read on the forward strand.
ATGTATTTGCTCCCTCCCTTACTTTTTTGTGCCACTTGCCATATGATTCTTAATTATACTTTATTCATTCTTTTTTAGGATGAGACATAAAGGTAAGGAGCCGGGAGATGAGAAGGACACCGAGGACGAAGATGCCAAGAATTCTTTTGACTTGGCGAATTCCATACAACCCAAGCCCCCGCATTCACCAATCGAAGGTGGAGTCCTTGAGAGACATTCCCCCCCCCTCTCAGATCGTGTTCGTGCACGGAGGACCGTGCAACGCTTAAGTGTGGGGGAGGATTCGTCATTTTAGGGTGTAAACTTTCTTTTCCGAACACTTTGCACTTTAGTTTTGTTTCTTTTTGTTATGTTTCTTGTAGATATTTGGAGTGTTTTTGACTGTTGCATTGCATTTTCTTCTAGCGTATATATCTTAGCTTATGCATAGTTTATTTGTAGCTATTGCATGTTGCATTTTTGCATCTTTCGCATGGTATATATTTTATAGATAGAAGTTATGATTGGATGATGTGAATAGTATAGCACCGTACCTAGTTCAATTTTGTCCTAATTGTTCATGTTAGTTTTTGGATGTTGAAAATTAGGAATGGAACTAGGAAATTTTTGAAAAAATGCATCCATCACAACATACATACATACATATAGGAAATAATTTTGGTGAAAAACAACAAGGATTTCCAAGAATTTTGTTTCAAGGGCACTCTATTGAATTGATCGGAAAATTGTTTTCAAGCTTGCTTGAATGATTTTTTATGGAATATAGAAGAGTAAAGAATAAATACCTTGTGAGTTTTTGGGCTTATATTGAGTGGTTACAATTTTTAGCCACTAATTTTGTTCATGGTGTGATATATCTCTTCTATGATTGTAATCTTGGTTTTGCTTGATTCTTTATTTCCAATGATTGATGTTTTGAATGGCATTGAGCATGATTGAGGCCATTTTTGAATTAAGCTTACTTACCCATATAGCCATACCCTCACATCTACCATTGTTAACCCCTTTGAGCCTTAATTACCCAATTATTTTTAATATCATCACATCACAATCTTAAGCGAAAAACCATAATTTACCTTGATTTGTATCCTTGATTAGCTTAGGTTAAGGTGTGTGTTTCATTTAAGTGTGGGGGAAGTTTTGGAAAACATTGGTAGTGAATAAAAATGTTATTTTGGGTATTTTATTGAAAATTTGGAAAAATGGATACACATTCATGTGTCAATTTGCTTTAACCATATGAATTTGTCATAAGAAAAGAAAGAAAAAGAAAAAGAAAAAGAAAAAGAAAAATGAAATGAAAAAAATAACAAGAGGGGACAAAGGTTGCCCCAAAGAGAAGAAAAAAAATGAATAAGGAATGCATATGTGTTTTGAATAGAAACTAAGGCATGAATGTGTGTGAAAAAAAGTAATGGGTGGTTAGAATGCATTTTTGTGATTTGATTGATATAGGTTAAGTTGGATACTTAAGCTAATCAAAGATTCAGTCTTTTAGTCCACTTAGCCATATATGCATCAATTACTTGTTGATTGTTAGATGAAAAGCAAAACCTTGAAAGCATGATTAAGAAGAGACTTGAGTGATTAAACCCTAGACACCGAGTGATGATAGTGTATACACACCTAGTGAGGGTTTAATTACTCAATTCTATGTTTCCATGCCTCTTATCATGTATTCTTGCAAGTTGCTTCATTTTGATGAGTTAAATCAGTTCTCTAGATTTTTGATTGCATTGAATTATTTCTTTGCTTGGCCCTATATGTCTATACTCTTGCTTGGGAATTTGATTGTTTGTTTTCACCAATTCTATAGGAAACTATAGTATATATATAGATATAGATAGTATATAGTATACTTGCATGCATATAGATAGTTGCATTCAATAAGTTGGTTACCCCTTTGATTATTCTCCTTGTTTGGTTTAGCATGAGGATATGCTATTGTTTAAGTGTGGGGGAATTGACGAGTCCATATTTTTCCGATATATTTTATCTTGATTTGGATGGATTTCATCATATAAACTCACACTTAAGCACCAAAATACCATACTTTTGTGTTTTGTCTCCAATTTGACCCTAAATGTGAAAACATGAAATTTTGTGCTTGAAATGAGCAATTTAATTCCAATTTTATTCCATTTGATGCCATGACATGTTCGTTGAGTGATTTCAAGCCTTGGAGGCAAGAATGGATAGCCAAAAGCGGAAGAAAGCATGTACAAGGGAGAACACATGAAGAAAACAATGAAAAGCACACACAGACAAGTGTGCGTACACACAAGCTTGCGTGCGTGCGCACAAGAGGAAATTTGTATATGTGCGTGCGCACAAGTACCTGTGCGTACACACAGGAGAACTTTCAGCAAAGTGTGCGTACGCACACATCTATTCATACGCACAGGACCCTGCACGTGGTTTTATTAATAAAACATGTGCTGCGCGATTTTGGGGGCCTTTGGCCCAGTTTTGGAAGCTCCAATGCTGAATGGGAAGTGCTATATCAAGGGGGATTGAAGACATATGAAGGCATTAGATTAGAAGGCCACATTTTTACATTTTTAGCATATTTAATTAAGAGTAGGAGTGGTGTAGAGTAGATTGCTCTCCTAGGGTTTCATTTCCATCTCCATTGTAGCATTTTATAGCAAGCTTTTCTTTGGATTTTTGCTCCTTTTATTGTAAGTACTCTTGATCTTCTCTTTAATTACATTACCTTTGCCATTATTTTCTTATGGTTTAAGTTACTTTGTTTATATATGCAATTTTGAGTTTCTTGAAATTTTGATAGACGAATTTAATGTTTCATGCTTTCTTTATGTTTGATTGCTTGTTTATATTTGATTTTGTGAATAGTTGGTTATAGTTATCCATTTTCCTTTACAATTTCCCATGTTTTACTTTTACGCACACAAGGGGTTTGTAGAAATGCCAACTTTAGATTTTGAGTAGATTTTCCCACCTTGGCTTGTGGTTTGAATTCCTAGGATACTAGAGTCATGATATCCGACATTTAGTGGTAATTCTTGGGTAGTTAGTTAACTCTTATTTCCATTGACACTAGCTTTTTATCAACTAGTTTGGTAAGTTAGCTAGGACTTATGGATTAAGGTCAACTATGCTTGCTTGACTTACTCCTCGATATTAGGGGTTAACTAGGCGAGATTGACTCATCATAATTATCATAGTTGTGGTTATGGCGATGATAGGATTCCTTGGATCCTCTTATTCCCAAGTCAGGGCTCTTTAATGCATTTATAGCATTTTCACTAGTTTTGATCTCATCTTCTCTTTACTTGCATTAATTACAATTTTGATCATTCCTTAGTTCTTTTATTTCTTAGTTCCTTTAATCTTTAGTTCTTTGATTTGAAAAACCCATTTTCCTCACAACCGAAAGCTTAGCATTTCCAATTGCATTCCAAGGGAGAACAATCCGAGGTTAAAAGACTCTTGGTTTATTTGTTTTTATTTGAATTTAACATTTGATTGATGTTCAATTGTTGGGTTTGGACTATACTTGCAACGTCAATCCTATTTTTAGTGTAAAAATCTAAACCTATGCTTTTGGGCGTTGTCAAGCGCAGTTCAACTGTTTCAAAAATTGGCATTCAAAAACTATAAATGGCAACTTCACCCTAAGTTCTTCCAACACAGAACTGTAGATATAGAAATATTCGAAACCCTGCCCCCTATGATAAGCACGGTCATCACTAGTACAAGGCAGCAGCTCAACCCGTATCCTTGAACCTACTCTAACAATGTTAGACATATCAACCTGTTTCACAGCTTCTTCGACAAACAAAGACACCCGGGACCTAACATCCTCCCCAACCCAATCATAGGACCAATCAATCTTACCTTTTTTCTCTTTTTCAAACCCCATTATCAAAACCCAAAAGAAAAGAAAAGAGACGAAAATGGAAAACTACAAAATGGTAAAGACAGGGAAAAAGAGTAAAGACACATACCTCTTTTACTCATTTTCATTTCAACTTAATGAATTGAAACATCAAAGGATAAATGGATAGCAATCCAAAACCCATTACTTGGAACCCAACCAGTTAATTAATCAAACTCATAAACAGTTTGAGTTCCAGCAACCGTTACCTTACTCACATCAAACGGCGCAGGTTGCATTGGAAATGAAGACACGCTTTTAATTCTTTCTCTCTCATTAGTTAATCACATGCACGATTTCCCATATTCAACTATAAGCAAATTTTCATTTTTAATGAAGTAAGTTGAATTGGGGGCTTCATAACTAAACCACTCAACCGAGTTATAACTTATCCAAAAGCTCAACCTGCTTCATTAAAAATATCCTCAGGCTAAACTTGGGGGCTGTGATATGGCGGTTACAAATATAAGTCATAACTCCGTATCGCGCATTATAGCTCGGCTTAACGAGCTATAAATCGTCCAAACGGTACTCACAATATTAACGTCCGATCTTACGGCGCAATGGTCGGATACGTTGCAAATCTTCTACAGACCGAGATAATCACACCAAATGTAACTGAGAAGGACCTCGGCCTGTATAAAAGAAGGTAAGATATTTTCTTTAGGTAGGCAATTAAGATACAATACTAACTTAAGTATTGGAGTGCTTTTGCAGGTACACTTTCCCCCTCTCCTCATTCACAAGTTGTGAAGGGAAAGTTCGGACAATAGAGATTTGTAGTTCGGTATTCAGGAGGAAAGCTCGGCAACTTGTTGTTGACTACTGACCTATTCTCCAGTACTTTCAGGCAAGAACACATCTAGATATCTAAATCAAACAAAAAAAAACTCTTTTAACAAATCTTTAACAACTCAAAAGTTAACACAATGGATATGTATGGATCAAAGTGATAAATAAAAATGAGAGCTACGATAATGGTAATATGATATGGTGGTAATTGATTGCGGTTGGGGTTGATAGAAGAAGAAAACAAAAAAGGAGAATAAAATAAGGCAACATAATAGTGACGACGAGACAATAATAGTTATACATGTAAAAAAATAATAAGAGAAAATAATAGTGTATAATATGATGAGATGATATAATCAAAATAAAAGTTAATAATTTTAAAATAATAATAAAATTAAAGATAATTAAAGATGTTCAATATAAGATTAAAGAAATAATTTTTATCTATTAGAATTATG
>NW_015495995.1:0-1048 GCF_000816755.2 Arachis ipaensis
GGGATTTCTAAATGAAACTGAAGTTGGCTTTGGAAAGAGTTCAGTAACAGTCAGAAAACGATACCTGCTTCTTGTGAGCTTAATTGAGAGAGAGCGGAGAAGGACCAAGGTAAGAGGAGCGACGGCAGCAACAGAAAGAAGTAGCGCCGGTGGCACGACAGCAGCGGAGCGACGGGCGGTGCGAGCAAGAGGAGCGACAGTGGGGAGCGACAACGGCACGATAGCAATAGAGTGCGACGGCGGCACAACCGTGACGCCGGTAGCGGAGAATGAGGGTTGGTGAATTTGGGATAAAATGAAGGTTGGTGAGGAATTTGGGATAAAATTGTGTTTCTGAACTTGGAGGCGGGAAGTGGGCGTGGGGCTGGTGTTTTNATAAAAAGTGAGCAATAACTTAACATGCTTCAGTGTTTAATTAATATTTGTACACATTGGTAAGACACTAGACAAATTGTAAGTGGTCATAACTCTCAAGAGAGTGGAATCTTGAGCTTTTCTTTTTTTCTTTCTCCTTATTGCAACTCATTCTTTAAAGAACTACTTTTTTCCATACACATCATCAATTCTATCTTTACTTTCACAGGTATTCCTTATATATATATATATATAAAGAGAACTATGCAAGAGACTCATAGAGGTAGGAAAATGATGGAACACAAAGAGGAAAAGTAGAGAGACTGAAAAGGACTAGAAAATAAGTAGACATAAAATCCTACTAAAGTATCTACTTGCTTCTTCTTCATTCTGTTATCCAACTCTGTAGCAAATAAGTAGAGTCGTAGGGTACAATTCTGCAGCAACTAGAAACAAGAGTTCCATGTTTTTCAACTAACAACTCTGCATTTGAAACCTTCGCTATGGTCTCTCTTGACCTAACCTAAATTATCGATTTTGCAACATATATTATATATTCTCTTCAAATTTAGAGAACAGGATATTACAATTAGGTCAAGTTTACACCTGAAAAAGGGGATTTCTAAATGAAACTGAAGTTGGCTTTGGAAAGAGTTCAGTAACAGTCAGAAAACGATACCTGCTTCTTGTGAGC
>NW_015495995.1:3233-13230 GCF_000816755.2 Arachis ipaensis
AAATAGAAAATCTTGTAATTATTGATGTTGTTTAATTGAATTAATTTTTTATGCACAGGCAGCACAATTAATATAAAAATATCTTACAAGTACATTCAATTATATATTGTATATATCAACAAAATAATTATTTTTCTCATTTATTGCATAAATAGTAAATTAATAGTTAAAAACATAGGATTAGATAATTATATTAAATATTTTTAATATCAACGTATTAAAATTAAACTAAGTGTAATTTGTATAATATATTCTAACTAAATGATAATTAACAGGTTTGTTCAATTTAGTGCAGGCTAAGGATGACACTGTGATCACACACACAAACCCTTACTCTTCAGCTTGTGCTTGTGGAAAAAGTTACGTCAAATTCGGGGTTTTCTTTCCTCTCCCGCATACTCCTTGCGTGCATTCACGCCATCACTAATTTAGTGGTGTCCTTCACTTGCATGCTGCATGCTTCGCTTTCTTAACCACGATCGAGCTGATTCAACCAAGATATCTGCCCATTGAAATGGTTTTCGAAAGAATGCAAATTAAATGCAGACGTGTTTGGAGAGGAAAAGGAAGCTAAAGCAAGAGCGTCTTTTGGGTTTGTGTAATTTTTTCATAGGCTTTCTTTTTTTTATTTGTCTTATGCTATTTTTTTACTTTGGGAGTTTATCAAAGATCGAACTCTGGACCTTTTGGACATAAAACTCTAATACTTTATCATGAATTTACTCATCTCAAAAAGTTAAGCAGATAGAAGAAGACAACGTAAGTGAAGAATCTGGGATCTGAGTTTGAAGATTTTGAAATAATAGTGATACCACTTTGTCTCAAGATCTTGAAAATGATTCATGCATGATGACTTGATGAAAAGATCTCTAACTTTAGAATTAACCACAAATTTCAATTCTTAAGGATTGTATGTAAAAGTTGGATTGCGAAATCCCTCATGGATTTAAATCAAATATTTGTTAGTCGTTTCTTTGTTTAATTTATTATCAATATCTCAAGCTATAAATAAAAGTGAGGTCATATGNATTGACTTGGACTTTAATTCTCAAATCTAATGGAGACACAGCTAACCAAGAGTAAATCAATTTAGTCTTTTTTATTCCAAAAGAGAATGTTATCTTAAGTCTTAACCCTAATATCTTAAATAAATATAGTCTTAACCTTAATATCTTAAATAAATATAGCATGTTATAGAAGAAGACTGACATGAAACTATACAAGTTCATACATATTTTAATGGTTATTCTCTTTATGACTACGGCAAGTAAAAGAATGACATAAAAAATTAAATAAAAAATTGTAATTGCATGTAAGCTTATATTAAGGTTCTCAACACCTTAATTAATTGATTATTAGTTGATCACAACAATGTTTCAAAACATAGGATCATCTAACTACACATAATATCTAGATTAACGTTTGATCATGTCCTATTCATCAAGTTCGTTTAATCAAACCCTTTAATTTTGGGAGATTCTTTTAAACGCTAACATAACCGAAACAAGATAAGAGTAAATTAAGCATGGATATATATACAAGAGCGTTCCAAGATACAGATAACAAAGCTTCTGATTTGGCTTGCAAAGTTAAAACCGGACAGAGCATATACATATCTATATATATACATGAGAATTCTAAAAGGACCAAAAATACTATTTACAAAACCTGTTTCTCCAAATGAACCTCTAAGAGGGATAAAACATAATATATACAGTGGAGATATAAAGTATCTACATATATATAAAAAACCAAAATAGAATCCCAAAAGGTAAGAGTTCTTCACGTCAAAAACTTCCAGAATGTCTTAGTGAGTTGCTTCACGTCCTGCATCTGAAAATCACAAAATATGTATGTGGTAGAAACCAGACGTTCTCAGCATGGTAACAGTATCCACATAACAAACATAAAGGTACCGGGAAAGCCAAAGGCGATCCTAGAATTTCCGACAATAGATTCATACTTAAAACTAAAAATGAAAGTCATAAATGGGGTAAGGTATCTAAAGGTTCTTGATTCTATCTCAATTCTAACTTAATCCCTAAAATCATCGCCTTTCCTCCAACCCTTTGAAACTCTGGTGGAACTGCCCTCGTCACTCCTCCTCCAGACAAGGGGCATCTCAGTTGCATAGACAAACAATGCATACAAAGAAAACACAAGTAGTTTACAAATACAACAAACAGGATATATAGCAGTTATGCATGAAATAACAAGTATGCAGTCCCAATAATGCAAACCAAAGCAAACAGACAAATGCATATGATGTATGCCTGTCTTATAGCTGATGAGTCTCATCTGTCGGTTATCAAGCCAACCCGACATGTCCGATAGCGAACCCTTTACAGTCCCTGCGGCACATATACTCAAAGCAAATGCACATATAATTATTCATTCATTCATCGCATGGCAAGGTCAACAGAAACTCAAGTCTCAACCTGGAGCAAGTGGAGTTAAACCACTGTGTCTACCTAGGGAAACTTGTGAATCAAATAATTGTTTAAATCATATATCATCTCGACCGGGAGCAAGTGGGGTCGAGCCACTGCATCTACCCCGGGAGGCTAAATCAAATCACAATTACTAACCTGGAGGCAATTTTACAATATCAAGAGGAAAAAGAAGGGGATCCTCACCTTCCACCATCTCTCTAGGGTCGCACTTTCGAGAAAGATGACTCGAGATAAAACAATCTTTCAAATTCATATAATAATTAACATCCATGATTCATTATCAAGGTAGCCATCCGGCCCATTACATAAAGAGCACTTCCGCCATTATCAGCATTCACTTTACCTCTTTCTACATCAACAAGATACTTCCTTCATCTCCAAGTTACCGCCCCTTCTTAACTTCATCTCATAACTTAACATACAACTAAGGTCTAGGGGCTAAAAGAGTAAAAATAGAGGTTTAGAAGTCCCAAATTATAATTTAAAATCATAAAATCCTTTTTTGTTGAAAACAGGGGCTTCGCGTACGCAGGGATGGTCTCGCGTATGCGGGGGTGTGTTTTTCATTGCTCGCGTATGCATGCACTTGCTCGCGTAAGCGAGGCACCAAACCCAAAAGGAATGGCCGCGTCGCGTGCAAGTGTTCGTGTACGCAACCCCTTAAAAACCCAGTTCTCGTGTACGCATACCCTGCTTGTGTATGCGAGACACCAAATCCAAAAGGAATGGCTGCGTCACTTGCAGGTGGTCACGTACGCGAATTCTGCAGGATGGAAAATTGGCTAAGTGCTGCAGAATTTCAGTTTTGCACACTAAACTTCCGACACGCATAACTTATTCGTTTTAAAACATTTTTTCTTTGTTCTTCGAACGGTATAAACTTCTTGGACCCAATTTTCATTCAAGATAAGTTTAACAAAAATCGGGGGTCTGGAAGCCAAGTTATGGCTCGCCGAAGTTCAGTAAAAATCAATTTTTCATAAAATTTTCACAAGAAGTCTAAACCTCAATTTTCACAACATATCAATTCAACCCTTTTTAAAACTTACCAAATGTGTCTCCAACCAAGTTCAACAGTTCATCAACACCCCTCAACTTCATCATACATACCAACGTACATTTATAATTCCATTCCAACACAATAACCCGTACCAAAACAACATTATATAAAATCATCAACCACATGCATATACACTTCATCATTTTCCACAAAATTTGCATTATTTCACCAAGAACACCCTTAATTCACTAAGCTTCATAAATACTAACCAACCCCAAATCATCAACAACATCAATATTCCAATAACATTATTATTACCATTTACCAATTTCAAGCAACAACATAAATAATTTAATCTTATCCTACGGTCAACTAACCTAAGTTTTCACGACATATTAAATTTTAGTTACGAGAAACTGAAACCATACCTTGGCCGATTCCTCGTTAATTCTGGAACACCTCAAGCATTCATCGTACCACAAGCTCCACAACTTCGGCTCCTCACCAACAAAACCCAGCCTCCAAAGCTTGATCTCAAGCTTCCAAGTTCTCAAATTGACTCCATTCAACAACCAATTTCAATCTAATATCATAATTATTACTATAATCAATATAGAGTTCACTAATTCAATATTACACAAGGGTTTTGAGGGTGCTTACCTAACCCACAGCTCCAATGAGCTAGACCCGATAATATCCACAAGCTAATTCAAGCCTAAACACCGAAATTATACAAAATTTAACATAATCACACATTGAATTTCAAAATTTGGGAAAGAGAAAACTAAAATTGAAAAGTGAATTACTTACCAAATTAGTTCCTAGGTTCTGTAGAGCTTGTCGCATGGCCATAAATGGTGCGGCGATTGGAGCTCGGAGCAAGAAGTTATGACAACTTGAATGGAGGACAAAGGTTTGAGCTCCTTCCCCAAGCTCTTCCCCCTTTTACTGTGTAACACCCTAATATTCAAATCCTTATGCTCGAGTCATAAGTCAATGATAATAAGGTGGTACAACTCTCAAGGTGGATTTTTAATACATAATATAAATAAAATAGAAAGGAGTATTAATCGAGAAGCCTAAAAAGAGTAAAAATAAAATTGCGAGGTCGTAGCACTCACGTATCGACAACTAAAAGATAAAGAACGAAGTTGAAAGCGATATACAAAAAAAGGCAATAAGGAGAATAAGAGAAGGACAATATATAGATATATAACATAAGTAAATAGCCACTACTCGCGACCTGTGAAGTCTAGGTCGGCTAGGGTACAGTATAAAAGTAGTTGACAACAACATATCCTAATCTCTCCCAAAAGAAACATAGAAACCTCTATAGGCAAGTTCAAAAGAGTTCAATACATAATATAGACTTTTCAAAATAAGGATGGAGAGATTCTAAGCAAAATATAAAGTAGAGAATATAAAGATTTTCGCAGTCTCTCAGATGAACCACAGCTCACTTCTGAGCACCTGGACCTGTATCTGAAAAACAAGAGATATATACGGAATGAGAACCTCCGACCCATGGGTTTCCAGTACGGTAAAAGTGCCAAATAAATACAATGCATTGTAATAAAAACTCACTAAGCATCCTAAAATTCCTTTTTCCAAATATTCATCCTATGTTCTCGCTAATCCATAAATAGGCAACTGTCATAAGGGAATGCTAAATCTAATACATCTTCCTCCTGCTTCCCAACATTCTAAATCACCAACGAATCAAAATCAGAATCATGAACAAAACCATCACCATCTATTCTATCTCAGCAATTCTATATCAATACTTCATATCCTCACTTGGAGCAAGTGAAATCACTTCACTGCATCTGCCCAGGGAGCTCAAATTACCTCATTCAATAATCGTCATTTTAAATTAATCATATCATTACTCCATCTCAACAAGAACAGCCCTCGGTGTCAAACGATACAAGCATAAGGGACCTCTCAGTTGTACAAACACAAACAATACAGGCAAGTAATACACGATAAGGTACAAGTAGAACAAGTAGCACATAATCAAGTAGCATAGCATATATGATATAGCCGTCTAAAACAAATAGGCAAACCCAAACAATTCAAACATATGCAAATGATGTATGCCTGCCCTATGGCTGATGATATCATCTGTCGGTTATATAGCCAACCTGACACGTCCTGGTAGCTAACCATGGACAGAAACACCCATTACGGAGCAAGTAGGTTTGAGCTACAACCCCCTTGCTACTACCCGCTCAACCCAGAGCCAGTGGAATAACCACTACTGTGGCTACTACCCAGGCGGGTGTTTAAAAGCTCAACCTGGAGCGAGTGGAATCACCACTACTGCCGCTACTATCCAGGCGTCGTGATCTCTGACCTGGAGCAAGTGGGACGAACCATAACCCTTGCTACTACCCAGGTATCACAATCCCTGACATAGAGCAAGAGAGACAAACCACAACCCTTGCTACTACCCAGGTATCACAATATCTGACCTGGAGCATGTGGGACAAACCACAACCCTTGCTACTGCCCAAGATAAAAAAAACACACATTCATTCAGTTTAAAATCGATCATCATTGTTATCAAATCTCAGACAATGACCCGGAGCAAGCGGGACAAACCACGACCCTTGCTATTACCCGGGCACAGTCATACATTCATTCAAAACTCCATAATTAAACTCATTTATCATAATTCTCCTTTCCCATCTCATACCCAGAGCAAGTGGACAACGCCACTACCTGCTACCCGGGGTAACACGTCACATTCAACATTTTCCATCATTATTCATTTACCACATTCATTCATTAATCATATATGCACCTTTGGCATACTCGCCACATGTTCAAGCCTCCTCAATCAATCGTAATCATTTATTCATTAACCATATACATATACATACTCAGCCATAATTCAATGCTTATCACAGCCATTCGGCTCATAACATACACAGCACCTTCACTATCATCCTCAGCAACTCATACAATCATCATTACTCATCATTCATCATTGATTCTCACTTTACTTCATCTACAAGTTACCACATGTCCTAGTTTCTTCTCATTATTAGGCATATACTATAAAGATTTAGGACTTAAAGGATGAAAATGAAGGCTTAGAAGTTTGAATTTCGACTTTAAAAACTCACAAATCAATTTTTGCTGAAAACAAGGTCACGCATGCGCGTCGCTCATGCGCACGCGTGGAAGGAGGAAAAGTAAGGTGACGCGTGCGCATCACCCATGCGCATGAATGGGAGGTAGAGAGGTGGAGTGACACGTGCGCGTCAGCCACACGTACGTGTGGGTGCGTTTTGTGCTCCTCGCACAAAACCATCACAGTACCAGCGCAACTCCCTGGATTTTCTACTGGGCACTTGCATCAATACAACGACGTGTACGCGTCGGCCAGGCGCACGAGTGAGAGAGTAAAAATCACGAGTGACGCATGCGCGTTGGCCATGCGTGCGCGTCAGAGAGTACGTTTTCTTAAAAAATTTACTAAGTCTGAAAAAGCTGCAGAATTTCATTTTTAAACCTCAAACTTCCGGCACACATAACTTATTCTACAAAATTCCTTTTTCAACCACTTTTGAACCGTTGAAAAGATCGTTGAATGAACTTTCATAAAAATCCGATTTTGAAGAATTCCTAACTCCAAGGACCGAGTTATGTACCGCTGAAGTTGGTTAAAAATCAGTTTTTATTCAAAAACAGAAATCACGAATTATTCCAATGTTCACAAGCCAAATTCATTTCCACTCATCCAAATGACCACAATCCAACCACATTCATATAATTACACTCAACCAAAACCAAACCTACCTCATCTACACAATTTCACCCAAAACTATCAAATTCCACACCTCAATTTCTCAAACCTTATTATTCAATAATCAAACCAATTATTCACACATTCAATATCTAAAATTCATCCAATCTCTTATATCATCACACAATACACACATCAACTTACATTCCTTACCTCTTTCCGGCCTCCGGCCCAAGATTCACAGCCTCCGACCTAAATTCACAATTTAAATGCATATTCCACAAACCAATATTAATTATCCACTTCATCAAATTCTTAACACACCAAACATACAAATTCACACAATTCTCAACCCAATCATTAATTCACATTACATATCAACTATACATGTTAGTACCAACTATTTACACATTCCAAACTTAATCCTAGGGACATCTAGCCTGGGAATTCTCATCACACCACGCGGTACTTAAATAAAACTTAAACCGTACCTCTTGTAGCCAAAATAATTGAGCTTCTTCTTGGAAGTCTCCACCAACCTTTAGCTCCAAGCCTCACCATGGCCCCACAAGCAATATAAATCTTCCAATTGTGTACCAAAATCACCCAATACTCTAACATAATCAATTTTCACACTTATAATCAACCTAGGGTTCATGAAATTGATAAATCACAAGGATTAGATGGTTCCTTTCCTTAACCCATGAAATTGGTTGATGGAACTCACCAATGGCTCAAACTAGAGTACTCTTAAACAACCAAAATCATAAAATCACTCAACACCCATAGCCAATCATGGTTTTTAGAGGGAAAAATCAAAACTGGGCAAAGAAGAAAGAAATAGTCACCATAAAACTAAAATAGAATTGTAGAGGATGAGAAGAGCGATGCGTGGCTGTAAACGGCTCGTCAATCGGAGTTCCGGAGAGAAAGTTATGGTGATTTGAAGTTTGGAAAGCTAGGTTTTCTTTCTCTCTTCTCTCTATCCGCCCCACGCCCTTTCTTTAGGGTAAATGAGCTGAAATGCTTATAACTAATGTTTATATATATTAGGTCTTGGGCCCACTTGGGCCTGGTTTACTTGGTTTAGTCCGTTGGCCCAATTTTGGGCCAAAACCTTTAAGATTAGAGTTTTAAATCGTATTTTAAATATTTCTATCTTCCCAAATTATAAATTCTTATTTCTTAAAATTATTCAATTCTAATTATTTTTCTCAGCCATAGTACTGGACAGATCGCAACCAATACTGTCGGTCAAATTTTCAGTGCGCATTTTTATTCAGAAAACTATGTTTTCTGACTTAGAAAAATTCACTGAATCCAAATATCATATTTAAATTATCAAATTCAGATTGCTAAATTTTCTAACCATATTCACTCCTATTTAATTTATTATTTAATTAATTACGGTTTGACCAGATTTTACATTCTACCCCCATAACAGAAATTTTTGCCCTAGAAAATTCCATCTGCCACTACGAGTACGTGAGCGTAGTCTGCCTTTATATCCAATGCATAGTATGTAACAGCCCAGACCACCCGCTAGCACGATATTATCCGCCTTGGCACACAAGGCCTCACGGTTTTTGTCTTTGACGACAGGGATGATAGCCGAAGTCCCCCACACTCACTCGTCAAAACACGTCATGCTAGGGAGAGGTATCCACACCCTTATAAGGCATGCTTCGTTCCCCTCTCCAACCGATGTGGGACCTTATAATCCACCCCCTTAGGGAGCCCAGTGCCCTCGGTGGCACATCGATCCGCACTCCGGCTCTGATACTATCTGTAACAGCCCAAACCACCCGCTAGCACGATATTGTCTGCTTTGGCACACAAGGCCTCGTGGTTTTTGCCTTTAACGATAGGGATGATAGCCGAAGCCCCCCACACTCACTCTTCAAAATGCGTCATGTTAGGAAAAGGTATCCACACCCTTATAAGGCATGCTTCGATCCCCTCCCCAACCGACGTGGGACCTTACAATCCACCCCCCTAAAGGAGCCCAGCGCCCTCGCTGGCACATCGATCTGGGTTCCGACTCTGATACCATCTGTAACAGCCAGACCACCCGCTAGCACGATATTGTCCGCTTTGGCACACAAGGCCTCACGGTCTTTGCCTTTGACGATAGGGATGATAGCCGAAGCCCCCACACTCACTCGTCAAAATGCGTCATGATAGGGAGAGGTATCGACACCCTTATAAGGCATGCTTCATTCCCTTCTCCAACCGATGTGGGACCTTACAATGTAGTCCCAAGGTCTTTTTGCTCATTGTGCTTCCGTTTCCGCACTCTGATTCCTTTATCTCCGAGGATCTCGATCATTCGTCCAATGCCGACCAACAGCCTTGTTCATTACTTTCATCATCTCATCAACTCACATCTTATTAAATCTCAAATCATGTCATCAATAATATCACCATCATCATTAATCATAGTCATCATCCCACATCACTATAATCAACCAAAAATAATCACCATGCCTTAATCATACTCCATCCTTATCCTCTCTCTCTGTCAAGCCAATTACCACTAATCACAGCTCAACACCAAGCATAACCTCCAGACTTACTTTCTTATTCCCAAACCCTCGAATTTATATATAAATTGCTGTTTTAAAGTCTTTGACTAATTAATCAAAACTCTCTTTGCTTTTAGAAATCAAATGAGTTTGAAATAACAAGTTAACAAAATCATAAGAATCTGATTTTCTTTAATAATCTATAAAAGCATTCGAAACACATCTCTTTTGTTAAAGTTACTCAAATAAAAAATCATTTTCAAAA
>NW_015495995.1:21472-21635 GCF_000816755.2 Arachis ipaensis
AATGAAGAGATAAACATATAAAGTAAAAAAAGAACATGCAAAATTGTGATAAATGAACTAATAAAGGAATCAACGAACTAATTATGCAATATAGACAAGGTATAAAAGGGATTAATGTAAATGTGTATGAAAGATTTAAAGCATAAAAGGTATCTTGGCTTGG
>NW_015495995.1:21672-23984 GCF_000816755.2 Arachis ipaensis
ACCCACAAATCCTAAATTGCTTGCTAATTGCCTTAGCAACAAATTAGCGTTAGTGGGAACAAGAACAATTAACAATCCAGGAATTGACACTAAATATTAGACATTCCAACTCTAGGAATCCAATTGCCCACTTTTCCCAAGCCAAGAGATAGAAAACTAGCCCAAAATCATAATTGACAGTTTGTCAAACACTTGGTGGGCAAAAACACTAAACATGGGAAAAATGAGAAAATGCTTGAAACTAAAAGTAAGAAATGATCTCAATCAACAATAACCACTCAAGAAAGCATATAACAATCCTCAATCATCAAATTCATCAACAAAAAATTGAAATTACAAAAGAGAAGTAAAATTGAACTACAACATGAAATATAAGAAAGAGTAAGAACAATGTAGCTATAAAGAGTAGTAACAAAGAGATACTTACAATGGAAGCTAGCAAAATCCAAGATAAAATATGGAAATGGCACTTGAATGTAAAAACCCTAGTATAAACCCTAATAGAGATGATGAAAAACTTAAAGAAAAAACTATACTAAAGCTTCCTACTCCTACTCCTAAGCTACTCTAATGATATGTTATGCTATCTCTTCATTCTCCCTTCATTATGAGCTAAATGGCTACAGAAATGGGCCTCCAATCCACCAAAATCGTGTGTCACGTGCCATTTTAATGAAGGCATGTGCGGCCACCTGTGCGTATGCACACTCTGCCGAAATCTCATCCTGTTCATACACACAAGTTGTGCACACACACACTACGCGATGCTTGAATGGACCCGTGGTGCGCGCGATACGGCTACGCGCACGCGTGGCTTTGCTCTGATGGCTGTGCGTACGCACGCAGGTCAGTGCGTACGCACACATCACTGTGCTCTTCTCCTTTGATTCTTCATGCTTCCTCCACTTTGCATGCTCCTCTTCCATCTTCTCCAAGCCATTCTTACCTTATACATCTGAAATCACTCACAAACAACATCAACGCATCGAATGGAAAGCAAATGGGATAAAATTAATCAAATTAGGGACAAAAGAGCATATTTTCGTAATCAAGCACAAATTAGGAGAAAAGTTCAAAAGATGCTATTTAAGGGAATAAGTGCAAGTTTATATGATAAAATCCATTCAATTTCAACCAAAAATCATCAAATATGGATTCATCAGTAGAGTAAAGAATTCTCTCCTAGGGTTTATGTAGTTTACATGTAGCATTTTATAGCAAGCTTTGATTTTGGATTTTGCTTCTTTAATTGTAAGTACTCTCAATTTTCTCTTTAATTACATCACTTTTACTTCCATTTTCTCTCTTGGTTCAACTTACTTGTCAATATTTGCAATTTTGAGTTTCTTAAAGTTTTGATTAATGAATTTACTGTCTTATGGTTTATATATGCTTAATTACTTGTCTATAGTTGGTTTTGTGAATAGTTGGTTATAGTTTGCTATTTTACTTTGCAAATTCCTATGTTTTGGTTTTATGCCCACAAGGTGTTTGTGAAAATGCCAACTTTGGATTTGGAATAGATTTTCACACCTTGGCTTGGGGTGAGTTCCTAGGATACTAGAGTCATGATGTCCAACATTTAGTGGTAATTTCGTTTCGTCACCATGTCGCAAAGGAGGGATTGCTGCCCGGGGTCGTGCCGTTCGTGGAGCTTGCCGCCGTCTCCGTTCAAGCTACTGCTGCCGCCATACTCCATGCCATTTCCATCGTCATTCGCGGAGGAAGAGGAAGCATGTGCACCAAAGGAGATTGAGAGAGACCGAAGCTGCGAGGGAGAGGAAGTGACGCACGAAGCTGCCACAGGAACTGCGAGCCAGAAGAGCCACTGACGTTGCCATTGTGGCCATCGCCATCGCCGTGAGTGAACTCTGCCGTTGGTACTAATCGAGACTGCTGAAGTTGCTGTTTTGACTCTGATGTAATTCATCCTTGTCCCTACGCATGGTTGTCCTCTGTTCTTCCTCTGCTTTTGATTTTTGTAGTTACCTGAATCTCTGCTGCCGTGGGTATTGCCGTAGGAGTCGTTGGGAACTAATGTTGGAGCTGCCCTTGATGATTCTGATGCTGCTACGTAAGTTCGGTGCTGCTGTGTTGTTGCCGGAGGAATGGAACTCATAAAAAAATGTTATTGAGGCTGATGTTTGGTTTGATTGCGTTGTTAACGCGATATTGAGGTAGGGGGTTTAACTTAAATGATTTTAATTTTAGAATGCCCATAAAGTTTATTGAAAAACGACAAATAGATTTAATAGCTGTGAGTAATTGATTGATTATGTGAATGTAGAATTGTGGCTGAAATTGTGACTCGA
>NW_015495996.1:0-694 GCF_000816755.2 Arachis ipaensis
TTGTGAATCATTTTGTGGCTTATGCTCTGTTTGTGGTTTACTGGGTTTGGGAAGTGGGAGAAGAAGGTTGAAGTGGATTGAATGATTTATTTACTGTTTAGGGGTCCTGAAAAAGGCATAGTAAGAATTGAACATAGAGGATTATTCATTGAAACAAGCTGTGTAGAAGGTTAACCACCACAAATTGCATGGTCAATTCGAATTTATGCATGTGTTCAGTGTTTATCTAATTCATGAATGCAATTGAAAGACAGTGCACGTTGTATATGACAAATAGAATCCATTTTTTATGTTGTAATTAGGTTTTCATAGTTCGTGACAACTGACAATGTATGAAGTTGTGTCCATGGTTGTGATGTGTTTATTTTTTGTGAATCTGATGCTATGTTTGTAGTTAGGGAAGAAATGAAATGAATGACGGAATCCTAATTGAGAAGCTGTCATTGCTTTGTTGTCAACCATGCTTTTCGTAAAAATCCCAATGCCCAAACTGCATACTCCCTGTAAAGTTTTGTCTTTCATATTCTTGAAGTTAATAAAAATGTATGGTAACCATTTGTTAGGAAGAAAGCACGTGATTAATAAATAAATGGTAAGGAAAATTCTGAAGTTGTGTAATTAGTTATGTATAGAGGAACACTACTTTTATTCTTGCAATTGATAATTTTGTATATCCTCTTGTACTTTTCCCTCT
>NW_015495996.1:9006-10799 GCF_000816755.2 Arachis ipaensis
ATTTTTAATTATTTTTAATGTCTTATTTTAATTATATCAAGTATTTAAAATATTTTTTTATTTTAATAAATAATAATATATATTATATCTAAATTTATTTAAGAATATATGTTAAGAATAAGACTGGACACGCTGACACGTGATGGTATTTAGGTGTGTCCAGGCGTGTCCGGAGAAGAATTTTTTATTTTTTTATTAAGACACAGTTGGACATAGCAGACACGCGTATCAGACGAGTGTCGGAGAGTGTCATGTCCGAAAAGTGTCCAACACGCAGACACGACAACTCAGCGAAGTGTCCATGCTTCATAGGCAACACCTCAAACCGAGTTCAAAACTTTACAAGCCCCTTTAAATTGATTCCCCACCCCAAATGTGATACTCCTCCCAATAGCACACTACAATCTGACAATCTCCGTCGTCACATTATCCGAAGCAACTCCTTACATTAGAAGAAAACAAAATTAAAAATCACATAGTTTGTTAGGTAATGATAATCTTGATAA
Source organism: Arachis ipaensis (assembly GCF_000816755.2). Lineage (NCBI taxonomy): Eukaryota > Viridiplantae > Streptophyta > Magnoliopsida > Fabales > Fabaceae > Arachis > Arachis ipaensis. The sequence continues at coordinate 9,513 of NW_015495996.1, forward strand.
GATATATTTTGCTTCAATTTTATTATTTTAATTTTCAGTATTGCAAATTGAGATGCTCTGATCAAAGACAAGTTTACAAAGAGAACCATAACAATCCCAACTCAAGTAGAATACACAACAATTTCCAACACAAAGTCATCTGGCTGATTGCAAATATCTCATTACCTTTACAAGCTTGTTCATCATGGCAGTTTTCCATATACAAAAGCGGAAAAATACATGATTGTAGACTACACAGATCAGATCAGATCAAACATCACTGACCCTCAAGTATAAAGATCCTATGAAATTTATCGATATAATGAGGGTTTATGCCTAAACTTCTGCGCTATTATCAAACATGTCTTGAAGCAAACTCTAAATGTTAGTTGTTTCCTGCATATTATGGTGTCAACAGTGAAGGTGGTATCCCAAGAACACACAGACAAGCGCCACCATACAGACATAGAGAAATGGAAACCCGACTTGAACCTTTCTTGGACCTCTCTTGGTAACCTCTGCCTGAAAATATAAAACAAGGCAGCCTTACAATCAAGAAATGAGGCTTTCTTAAGTTTTACAAGAGGATCATCAGACACCAAAATGAGGAAATGGTAGAAAGTAGAAATTACGCTCAAGTTCATGTCACAAATAATTCGAATGTAGCAGCCAGTATATCTTATACGCACAAACTTCAAGTAAGAAAAAGGAGAACTACTATCAACAAATGACAAAAAACAAATGATAGAGAGGATATATACCTGACCAGTGACAAGTATTTTCTTTTGATTTCCTTATTAAATAGTACTTTAGTTACTAGAATTATGATGGATTTGCTTTACATAAACAATTTCAGGAATTATGGTAAGAACCAATGAGCCATGGCTGCAACATTTTACTAGTGAAACCAGTAAGTGATTTTCAACTTTCAAGCTTACCAGCTTTTCTTGCAAGATTTTTGTTTCTTGATAGTTTAGCCTCCTCTCCTCTGTTAACTTCGATATTGTTACTGCAGACTGCAAAGGAGGCAGAAACTTGATCATCACTTCAATTAAATAAATATAAATATGGATAGCATAAAACTCAAGAACCGCTATAACAACCACCTTCCTTAGCGAAGGAATGCATGACTACCAACCATGATTGCTTCATTGCTATTGTTATAACACAGGTAAACTGAAAAAGATTTTTTGCAGAGATATTTGAGCATAGGTAATATCATGGGCTTACAACTATTCAAATATAAGGAAGTTAAGTCTGTTAATACAGTTCTACCCTATGGTGGACCTTAATCAAGATACATAACAA